>NC_045735.1:22863169-22865126 GCF_008692095.1 Etheostoma spectabile | reverse complement strand
CACACACACACACACACACACATACACACACACGCCTTGAGCTACATTTAGCCAGATGGAAATGGCTTTGGTTATTTCTCATGGGTGGAAATACTCTGAGGGTGCAAGTACAGCTTCCCGCATCAACAACCAATACACACACACAGACACACACATACATATAATAGTGACTAACAGATGTGCACAGACAAACCCACTGTACAAAACACACACACACACACCCACACCCACACACACACACACACACACACACACACTTTTATACACAATCACACTGGACACACATGCTTACACTGTATTCTGCAGCAGTTTGGCTGCTAATGGGCAATGTTTTACACTCGGTTGCCAAACACAGATGAATAAACAATTCAGCAGATAAGTAGGCATGACAGCAAATGGTTCTGTAATAATGATGATAATAATAATAGAGTAGAGAATTGTTTTATTAAGATACTGTCTCTTTTTCTATAGAATGTTGGTAGAGGTGGAGGTTCATTCATGCCAAAGCGGCTTATATCATCCTCACTAAAATCCAGTCCCTATCACCAGGCCCAGTGGTTGAGCCAGTTACTGTCTCACAATATGAATGAAGTTGAAGTAATCAACTGCTGCATACAAACTACTATGCTGCAAGCATGCCAACTGCTTTATGAATAAGTCTTTCCCTTGACATCTTAGACTTTTTCAGATGCTTGTCTTCAACATTCAAACAGATTGATGGATTTTTCTACTCCCTAGTCTTGTCATTGAAATGTCCATGCACGCTCTCTGTACCTTTTCCATTATAATAAGCAATAGTTTAACATTTTTGGAAAATACACTTATTTGCTTTCAGTTACCAGGCAACCAGCAGAGACTTTATGCAGTTAGCCAAGGAATAGTCCGGCACATGGCTCCTTGTTAACAAATTAAATTTAAAAAACACTAATTGTAATTTTTACTGTGTTTTGTTGTACAGACACATTGCAAATGAGATAAGTAACATGTTAATTAGTGGTTGATTGATGAGTCATTTTTGTTAAATTTGGACTGGGTTATGTATGTATATATATATATTTTAGGATTGTTTGGACTTTATAAAATTGATGTAATTTACTTAGTTTTAAAATAATTTCATAATCTCAAAGAACAAGACCCAATCCGTGACATTTTAAAACACCTATTTTTTAACTGAATGCCACCAAGAACGAGTAAAGCGTTGCATGTCTCTGGGGAGTTCTTCACAGCAGACAGTGAATGTCTTATGCGTGTCCTGTTAGCTAGTGTTGGAGCTTATAGGAATTCATTTTGAGTAGATGAAAGATTGGATATGACTGGATATGTTAGACGGGATGGCAGATGTAGGAAATGGGGTTGCCTTGTTATAGGTAATGTCCTGTGGGAGTGTGTCTCTGAGTGAGAATGCGTCATATGCAAACTAAAGAAAACAAGTTTGGGTTGCACAGAACAGAGACATAGCTTAAAAAGTTTAATATTAGTGGAATGTTTGCACACCTGTAGCACTTTTAATTAGGAGAGAAATCTGAAGTTGAATGACTCCTCTACATCGTCAGTTCTTTTCTTGTGACTTCAGTGCTTGCTCCACAGAGATATGAGTTGGTCTCTGATGCATGCAGCACACTGGTTGCTGGGAGATTGTTGAGTGTGATTGGCACTTGGATCAAAAATAGATTTCAGAGCCATGTAGAACATCACACCCTGGCACTAGAGATGGGAGAGCCAAGTTTAATTTGTGAGAATTTAATCACATAGTTCCTGGCAAAATCTATGCAAATGCACATACAATCAACAACTTTTTCTTGCAACTTAACACCCACAAACACACTTTAATAGACACTCACATCACACAGTCACGCAGCATCTTTGTAACTTAGTGTGAGATCAGGAGTCTGAAAGCTTAATTGCTAGTGTCATTGACATTGTGCCCGCGCGCGTGTGTGTGTGTGTGTGTGTGTGT
>NC_045735.1:22861651-22863159 GCF_008692095.1 Etheostoma spectabile | reverse complement strand
GTGTGTGTGTGTGTGTGTGTGTTTGTGTTTAAATCTAGGGGTGTAAGTCAGACTGTTAGTGATATTATCAGCACGTCTATCATCATCTTATTTCCTGAGATTGCAGAACTTTAACTTTCTGTCACATTCATAATTGATAAGTGTTTCTCATTCTCAAGTTTTGTGGTTTTAATGGGAAGAATTAGATAGTCGTAAGTGCTGTGACATTATGTTGCCAAGGCTTGTAAAAGAGAGCCATGAATACAACAATGGATAGACTGATAAAGACTCCAAATACTTGCGGTACATTTAGAAACAGTGGCTATCCAAGATAAGAGAGATAAGGGACTCTTTTGGGACTGCTTTTTTAATCCTTCACGGCCTCTTCCCCAGGATTTCCGACTATTACAACACATTCGAGCAGATGCGCCATCCCACTCCTGAATATTTATAAATTCCCACCTCCAACAAGGTTTTTAATTTAAACAAATGCTATTATATATTCATAATAAAATACCTAAGAAATACATTAATAAAAAACACCAGTTATCTATTAAAATGCCTAAAGTAAGCTCAGCTTGATGTTGTGAGAACTAATAGTGTTTTTGTGCATTTAAGACGAATTCAACTTTATTTGGTACTGTATCTGGAAGTAATTTACCTGAAGAACAGGTCTTTGCATGCATGGTTAGGCCATGTAATAATAGCCTATCACAATTTCATATGTTTTATCCCTGCGATAATATAGTTTGGAGAGTGACACATTCTTTTTTTGTGCATTGGCCCTGTACTCCAGCAAATTGAATCTGACTACGAGACTTGAGGTTGTAAGGTTAACGCCCTGACTTTGCTGACTTGATGGTGTTCACACCCACATCAATAAACAAGTGTAGCATTGATTCTTCCTGCTGTAGTGTGCTAAATATTGGAGTATGTGAAAAAAACTCCATGATTCCTGCACAATTTACACAGGAAAGATGTGAAAACTCCCAAACACTATTATAGGTAAAAGTCAGTTTAGTCAGTGTTTCATTTCAAGTCCAATGTGGTGAAGTACAGAGCAAAACAAAAAGCAAAAATGTGTCACTGTTCTAGTCTTTCCAACAACCAGAGGGTCGGAAACACACGTATGTCATGTGCCTCACGCTCCATGTAACATATGTGAGTGAGAGTGGATGAAGAAAACAACTTGTAAACCCACACGCAAGCTTTGATGCTCGCAGTACTACTGTGTGAAACTGGCCAAAGTTGGGTTTAAGTGCAAGCTAGCATGTTACATTGTTGTAAGAGTAGCATAGCAAGTGTGTGGTAGAGAGAGAGAGAGAGAGAGAGAGAGAGAGAGAGAGAGAGAGAGACAGTGGGTCTCATAGCAAACAGGTGACCAGCATGTTTACAATAAGGCTTTGAGTTATCTGAATATTTTTAAAGTGGCAGAGCCATAGTTGGTGTCCACTTTAGTTTGCATGATTTGTAACTAACTGCAGATAGTAATATTCATATTTGTCCCGTTGTTCTGTATTGATTTGTTT
>NC_045735.1:22858818-22861641 GCF_008692095.1 Etheostoma spectabile | reverse complement strand
TTTTTTTTTTTTTTTTTTTATCTATACAGTGGTTGCCAGATCGTTACATCCGAGCACTGAACCCGTCCACTGTTAGGCAATTTTTCTTTTGTCCTTTTGCTAGCTCTATAGAGATAGCCTCCGCCTCTCTATCAACAGATGAGCTAGTTACTCGGTTTAATACCACTGTCACGGATGTTCTTGATGTTGTTGCCCCTTTTAAACTGAAGCGATCCAAAGTCAAAAAACAACCTTGGCACAACAGTGAGACTTGTGCCCTTAGACAAACGAGTAGAAAAGCAGAGAGGAAATGGAAAAAAGATAAACTGCACATGTCCTGTGGGATACTGAGAGATCACCAGGTATCCTACCAAAGTATTGTCAAAGCATCTAAAGTAAAGCATTTTTCTGATACATGCAACCCAATGATGATGAATCATGCTATTGCATTCTCTGATGCTACGTTTTATATCACAGAAAACTTTTTGAGCTTTTTTTTATCAACAAGGTTGACACTATCAGATCTTGTATTTCACCTACTGATCATGACCCTCCTAAATCAATCCTATGCTCATCTTTACGACGCCTTCAGCTTGTCCAGAATGCAGCTGTTAGATTGTTGACTGGTACCAGAAGGAGGGATCATATCTTCCCGATATTGGCTTCTCTGCATTGGTTACAGGTCAAATATAGAATTGATTTTAAGGTAATGTTACTTGTTTTCAAGGCATTACATGGATTGGCCCATTTATATATTGCTGATCTCCTTTCCTCACATCACTCCTCCAAGAACTTTATGTCTAGTCTTAAAACACATTTGTATTCTTTGCCGTTAGATTTACTTAAGGGACATTTGTATAGAAGTGTGTCGTTTGTATGATGTTCACGGTCTTCCTTTGTTTTTATAACTTAATACAACTTTGTACAGCACTTTGTTCAGCGTAGGTTGGTTTAAATGTGCTCTATAAATAAATGGAATGTTGAGGAAAACCAGGGAGAGGTATTTTCCAGGGAACAACACTTCCAATAACTACTGCTTGTTGTTTTAAAGGGGTACCAGGCTTATCTCAACCTACGGATCTGTGCTAGGTATAGAATAGAATAGAATAGAATAGAATAGAAAAGAATGCCCTTAGTGTCATTATACACAAGTGCAGTACCTGTGCAACAAGATTGAAGCAACCCCTTTACAGTGTCAACACGAAATATAAAGTATAGGTAGTGCAGAAAAAAAGAGGGGGGGGGGGGGACCTGATGCACAGTCTTGAGAGCAACTATATGCATACAGTATATACGTAAAATAGCTTTGTTTAAACATTATGAAAAAAGTAGTTAAGTGTTAACAACAAATAAATATGGCACTGTAACAAAATGAAATGGTTAAGTACTAAATAATGTGAGCATTAATATGTAAAACACAGGGCCTTGAACAAATATTGTACTGTACTATAGTTCACAAATTGGCAATGTATAATATGTGAAATGTGATGTGATTTCAGTGGCTGCCTGTGGGTGTTATTTGTCACTTTGTGTGTATGACAAAAATAGAGTCGGATTGTAAAAAAATGACGTAAGATCCATGTGTGTGGAAGTCAACTATGGACTTACAGTTAACCTAAGATATAAGGGCTATCTCTATCTTTGAATAAAAGTGATCTACACAGTTCATAAATGCTTTCGAAATGCTGTACATTTTCCAGCATGCACAAACGTAAATGTCAGTGGGGAACATAAACATGAAATGTTGTACACTAAAAATAGACACAGTATACAAAGAAATGATAATGATCACATACACATGAACACACATTTCCTCATGAACATAAGCAAATACTCTGAGGCACATTCAAGCTGTCACACTCAAGCTGTCAGTCTCTCTCTCTCTCTCACACACACACACACACACACACACACACACACACACACACACACACACACACCACACACCACACCAGTGACCTAGTGGGTGAAAGTCCTGACACCAACACTTTGTGGCTGAATGACCTCCACATTCAGGCTTTGATCATCAGAGTGGAAGAATTCCTGCACAAACACACTCTGCCCCAACACACACACTCACAGATGCACACAACGCATGTTGAAACATTCACACAAGAATGAATGCTCATGACTGAAAGTATGTGCTTTCTCACAGACAGATAGCAGACAGACAGAACAGGACAGGACCAGACACACACACACACACACACACACACACACACACACACACGTTAATTGCTAGAGCCAGAATTAGCAAAGGGTGTGACTCCTGAAGAATGACCGATGAGACAGAATTACTGACTGAAGCAAGAAGAAGGGAGAGAGGGGATAGGACACAATTAAGGGAAGTTTGCAGTAAAGAGGTGGAGGAAAGAGCCAAAGCTTCATTATCATCTCCCAGGGGTGCTGGCTGCAGTGGCCTGATTATGCATTCAGCTTTCTCTCTCACAAAAACCACACACCGCTCAGAAATTACAGCCCTGTCAGCCTACTTCAGCACACAGCCTGACCTTAGACTCTGTGTGTTTCTGTGTGTACATTTTTCTAATTTTCAGGACGTCAGCAGTAAAACGATATGGGAAAAAGTTTTGTTGTGCAAGATTTAAAGTACGATTGAGTTGATTCAATCAGGATGCAACATTCAGATGGTGTGATTATGATGTTAATCAGTGCTGATGAGCAGTTATACTTCCAACACAACTTTAAAAAGTAAAGTAAAGCAATGAATCTAATAACACAGAACCCATGGCATTTGTCATTTTATTGTTGTAGGTAGGCAGGTAGACATTATCTCATTTTAGAGTAAAGTGTGTGTGTGTGTGTGTGTGTGTGTGTGTGTGTGTG
>NC_045735.1:22818116-22858808 GCF_008692095.1 Etheostoma spectabile | reverse complement strand
TGTGTGTGTGTGTGTGTGTGTGTGTGTGTGTGTGTGTGTTAGTAGTGAGCTAGTAAAGTAGACAGAACACAGTACAGTAAAAATGCAGTGTTTTTTCTGTTATGGCATTGCAGTGCAATGAACTTTACCTTAATGACAGACACTGGAAGATACACCCACTTTTCTATGTGTACATAAACAAATATGTTTTATGTGCTAGGTTCTATGTACAGTACATGCCATACACATTATATTCTATGTTGCCAGGTATATATTTTTCTGCAACAGTTTTTAGCCAAGGCTGGCAGTAGTGTCAATTTGTCCATCTGTTGTTCTCAAGAGCAGTATAAAACAGGATGTGATTCTTGGTCTCCAGAGAATAATTCATAATGGTTTTGGTGAATCACAAATTCCCCTTTGACCAGCATTTTGGTCCATGACCTGTTTTACTCACCAATTTGCTGTTGATATTCATGAGAGTTGGTGAAGGAATTTAAATATTTTTGTTAACCCTGTGACCTTTTCTCTAGAGCCACCATCAGACAACATTTTCCATTTGTACACAAGAAATATTAAAATCCAATTAGTGTGAAAAGGTCAGACTTATACTTTGGAACTAGGACAGATAAACAAACATATCCATAAACATACTCAAAAACACAATGTTTAGCGGATCCACCACCAAGAAACTGTAAACAACCGTGCAAAAAAAACAAAGCAGAAAAAAAATTGCAATTTTTAGGTAGATTTTTAACCTTCAGACAGAGCCAGGTTAGCTGTTTTTCCAGTATTCAAGCTAAGCTAACTGGCAGTTGGCTATGAGTTCATACTGAAGGGCCAGTTATGACAGATGTGTCATCCTCTAATTTAATAATTAGAAAATGAATGAATGAAAAAAACAAGAAAATGAATCAGCACCGTTAAGATATTTCTTTATACATTAGGCTGAAAGCCTATAAGTGCTGGAATTAAAGTACCTTTGCTGAGGTTATGTTATCATTAGACTGAAATGTCACCTTTGTATTTGTATTGTTTGTCTGTGTATGTTTTTGCACTTGCGTCTATCTCTTCAATAAAAGTCTATTTGTTGTTCTTGCATGTAAATTTCCATTTTTTGTGTCTGTAAACAAGCTGCTTTGCTTGTGTTAATTTACAACTGGACTAACTAACTGATGAGTTGTAACCACTAACAGACAGCAATCGCCCCACCACAGACTTGTACCGCAAAGAAGAAAATATCACAGTAACGTCAGCGGGTGGAGCCATCCCCAGTCCACGCTACCCCAATGCTTATCCCCGCAATCTGCTGTTGTCATGGAAATTGGTGTCACCACCAGGGAGCCACATACACCTGGAGTTTGACGGACACTTCGGCCTGGAAGAGGCTGATAATGGAGTGTGCAGGTAAAACATGAGATTCAAAGAGATTGAAAAAAATAATCTGTTGGAGAACGGAGTGATGGAATTCAGAAAAGAGGATTAGAGCAGAGGTACAAAAAAATCAGACAAAAGGAGAGAGGGCTTGTATCTGAATGGCTAAAATAAAGATAGAAGTACAGAGCACAAAGAAGAGGAAGTATTGATGAATTACAAATTACAAGCAGCTATAAAGGACACAAGCCAGATGAAAGTAATAGCGATTAAAGAACCAGAGTGTGAGTGTGGAAAAGATGGAGAGGACCCTTTGGAGTAACAGAGGAAAGGAAAGGTATATGGATAAGAAGTCAAACAAACAACAGCAACAGTAAATTATGTGAAAATAATTTGTAAATCTATGCATAATAGCAACAATAAGCTGTTATTGAAAGGATGTGATAGATATATAGATAGATATTGATCCCAAAAAAATGGGAAATTATGTTAAAAAATAGATTTGGTGTGGGGGTGGCATCACTTTGAAAGAGATGAATAGTTGAAGTTTGTTTTATTGCCAAGAAGTTTAAGATATAAGAGTTTGTCCTTGAGGGTTGAGGAGTTAAAATAGACTTTTTAATCCCCACATGCAACTCAGCCATCTTTGTAAGCACTTTGCTGAAAAGACAATGGGGAGCAGCAGGAGGAGAGGAGGGGGAGGAATGATTTAGAAAGGCATGAAGAGGGAGGAAGGAACTTTGCCCAGTTTTTCAAATCTATATCTGTGTGTGTGTGTGTGTGTGTGTGTGTGTGTGTGTGTGTGTGTGTGTTTGTTAAATTGACTCACTAATTGACTGGGAAATTGATTGTTGTAAAGTTATCCGAAGCAAAATGTTTGTTGACTTATAGTTTGGAAGGGTGGCCCAGCGATTCGAGAATACATCGTAAATCTGTCTCATCACAGGTTTGGTCACTCAATTTAAAGCAGCTAAAGACCATAAGATCAATCTAAACTTGGCTTATGAGTGTCAGAAGGAGCTAAATGTACACATAACCTTTAAGGAAAATGAGTTTATTTAAGGCTATCATTGTTATTGCTATCATTGTTATTGGTTATGATAACACTGTACTCACCTAAGTAGTAGAACAACTTTTAAAAAATTAGGCTTATAAACTTTCTTGCCAAGAGTTAGGTGAGAAGATCCATTCACTCCCGTACAAAATGAAGCTAGAACCAGCAGCCGCTTACCTTGGCAATAAACTGGAAACAATGGGAAAATTCTCCGACCAGCACCTCTAGTTTGTTTAATCATCCATCCATCCATCTTCGTCCGCTTATCCGGTGTCGGGTCGCGGGGGGAGCAGCTCAAGCAGGGAGGATCCCGAGGCGTACCCAGGCCAGGTCGGAGATATAATCCCTCCACCTAGTCCTGGGTCTTCCCCGAGGCCTCCTCCGTTCAGATGCCCAAACCACCTCAACTGTCTTCTTTCGACGTGATGGAGCAGCGGCTCTACTCCGAGCTCCTCACGGATGACTGCGCTTCTCACCCAATCTCTAAGGGAGAAGCCAGCGCCCCGTCTGAGGAAACCCATTTTGGCCGCTTGGTACCAAAACAAAACTGTAGTGACGGCCATCTGTTTTCCTCGGTTTCTAGTCTTTATGCTAAGCTAAGCTAACCTGCTACTGGCTTCAGCTTCATATATGTAGCATTCAGACATGAGAGTGGTATGGATCATCTCATTTACCTCTGAGCAATTTTTGAGACGTATTAACATATTTACCAAAATGTCAAACTACTGCCTGAATTTATACATAAAGCCGAAAGAAGGCATGCCTAAAATGAGGGTAATAATCTTTCATTGCACAAGAAACTTTATATAGTATGTTTTTTAAGTTTCAAAGTCTCAGTTTTTCTATTTTCTTATGTGTAAGTTTCATCCTCCGTCTTTCACATTCATCTACCTCTCCTTCTCCATATCTCTCTCTCTCACTCCAGGTATGACTTTGTTGAAGTGGAGGACCAATCAGAGACCAGCACTATAATTTGGGGTCGCTGGTGTGGGCAGAAGGCACCGCCTAGTCTCAACTCCAAAACCAACACGCTCAGAGTCACCTTCAAGTCTGACGATTACTTTGTTGCAAAGCCGGGATTCAAAGTCTACTACTCACTGCTGGTGAGGAGTACAAAAACACACAAACTTGACAACAATTACACTGATACTCACATGAGTCAACAAGCATCAACACTCCTGAGTGCCTAGGCTCATGTCACTATTGGACCGGCCCCTTAGAGTCAGCCAACCTGCGTGCAAGCAAACACACGCACGCACACACACAAACCTTCAGGTAAAATTCTTCTTTTTACCTCCACAATAAAAAGGAGCGATCGGATAATAGGAGTAGATATGTAGATGGGAGAAGAAGGCGGAAGGGAGAATCTAGCAACACTGTCAGTAAAATGCCAAAATGCATCGGCCAAATGTTCTTTTTTCACATGTCCACTCGACAGTAGAAGAGAGATGGAGGATAGGGGAAAGAGAGCATAAGGGCAGAAGGGAGGGTGAGGATAAAGAAGTGTTCTCTTAAAGCAAACGGTTAAGGAGATTAGCTTTGTCATTCTGTCAGGATGAGGAAAAAGAAAGAGAAAGACTGATTTGAAAATGGGATTTTTGCCTATGAGCAGAAAGAAAAAGGGAAAGAGAGAGCAGCTGTTGGAATGTTCCCTGGCTTCCTAATTTATGATTGCAAAGGAGAGAGAAGGGAAGAGACACAGCATCACAGGCAGGGTTGAACTGGTGGCATTGCTTATAATCTGAGAAAAGAGTGGTATGAGCACAGATGGAGTAAAGGGCGAGAGAGAGAGAGAGAGAGAGAGAGAGAGAGAGAAAGACATTATATTGCAGAAGATCCTTTACTTTACTTTCATACATTTTTGACATCACAGCTCTTGTGATAACAGTTCTGGCTCTCGTCAAAATTTGCACTAAAACCTCTACACATTCCCAGCAAAAATCTAGGAAACACTGAGATTTCTTTTACATTGTACACGCAAGAGGCAGCGCTGTGCTATGAAACCAATTATTCCCATTATCCTTCTGGGCAAAGTGCAGGCAGCATTTTGCTGTTATGCTGTGGTGCATATTTCCACCATAATAGGCATGCCAGATGTGTAGCTTATTGTAGCCTCTTAATTTAAATTATTAAGGTTTGTTTTAGCTATGTGAAATCAACATGGACATGTTTCCACTGAAATACAATCATAACTATACAATTTTATCTCAGTTACTTTGGTGCATTTGCCAAATCATAAATTTGCATTTTTACAACAGTGAGTGCATTTCTTAAAACAATTGGTGTAAACTGCACCGCACAGTGACTGACCTGTAAAAGCGTGTATCTTGCTCGAAATCTTTAGTTTATGTGTCCAAAGCAAGTATTTATACCAATGACCCAATAAAACTGACAAGTCCTTAAGCCAATGTTTATACCAAGATAGTGAAGCTGTTTTGTGTAATGAACAATGCACATGAATGGGAGCACTATTCCCTATGTGACAAAGTTACATTATTATTATTATTATTAATGTCATCTTTGATCTGAGAAATGCACCAAAGCTGGAACTGTACAGTACTGAGCTGGGAAAACCAATACCAAGATGATTATACAGCTCCATACAGCTAGTTGTAGGATATATTTGTATGTTTTTATGATGTAAAATATGTTTGGACTGAACGACACAAGTCATTTGTTTGTTTTCACTGAAGTTCACATGAAGGTAGTTACATTGGTAGGTATAAGGCCTTTACAGAGAATAACTACCCAGCAAACTCGGCATTGTTAATTCAACACCAATAGAGTTAAATTCAACACTTTTAAAGTGTCTATCGTATATTGGTCCACCCTATTTTGAGTTAAAACTACACTTATAAAAGTGTTAAATGCTCAACACTGTGATCAAGTTGTATCAACTTTGTCAATAGTTGAAATTTAACACCAGTCAACACAAGCCAGTGTTGAATTTACACAACACTAGTGTGCAGTGTCAGAATTTAACACTATTTGTATATTCTGTTTTAACACCGACTATAGTTGCTGCTATGTAACACTATAGAGGATTTAAAATTAAACTGTATTTTACTCTCGTAGAGTTGATTTATATTTCAAAAAATCATTGTAGGGAGTTAGAATCTCTAATGCTATACCTGGTACAATTGTACTTTAGAATTCAGAATATTCCTAATATTCCATATTCCTGTACTCAATTACAAAGAAGAAAAACACCAATACAAAATTTGGTCTAAATAAAACTTGTATTTTCAAGCCCACCACATATACAGCATTTGCTTAACAATAACATTTCTTAATTGGCAGCATCCATAGCACAGGTCACACAAAACATAGCACGGGTCACACAACATGGCAATGTGGCACAATGGATATTTTTTCATCCATCTCATTAGAGAACTGTTTATCATATGGTCTATAATAAATCAACTCATCAATAAAAATAACAGAAAATGAATCATCCCTCTCCTCAATACAATAGGCACTGAAGTGTTCTTCATAAGAGAGAACATCAACTGTGCAAGTCAAAATGAAAGCTTGATTTTCATTTATAATGATACTGGTGATCTTTCCAAAAACAGGAACTTCTATATTTGTTTTAATACAAACAAACATACCAATTTGATACTCGGTTCCATAGTTCTTCACCCAAGTGGTAGTTGACATATCAGAGTATGCATTCACATTTAACATTGCAATTAAAGCCTCAACACCCTTCAAGCTATCAATCACTTCCTTCCTCACTGGATCCAAAGTCAAACGTCTGAAAATCAAAATTTGCCCAGTGATATGCTGGCTGTCTCTGGTGTTCCTTGAATCTCTGAAGTACAGTTGAGAACCACATGTCTGCACTATACAGATTCTTTTGAGGTATTTCTACTGTTCACAAGAACTAAATTAAAAAGCAGTGCATACCCTCAAATATCTCACAGTATGGTTGATTGCTTGATGTGAGATCATTTTAGGACTCTTCTCAGGTCCTTTTGCAGTAGGAAGAAGTAGGTGAACCAGCAGTAGGATGCCTGACATGTCACTGTCCCAGCCTAGGGGGAAAGTAATTCAGAAGATTGTCATAACAATGTGAAAATAAATATATCCACATGCTACATACAAGATTTTGGAATTAGCCAAGTAAATGAGCAATACTTACCAGACTTATTGTTATACCTTCACATCTCCACAATACTCGTCAGTAAAACAATACACAGTACATTACAGTTCATGATTCTCATTTTCCTATAGACTTTTCCGTCGACACAGTCATGGTAAGGTCCCCTGCTTGTAAAAGTTCCTCAAACACATCTGCATCCTCCTCTGTCCCTGATTCGTCTGTCAAGTGCAACTCTGCCTGTTCAGGAAGACCCAACTTTCCTATTATTGAGAGAATATTACATTTATAAAAATGCTCCTTTGTAAACTTCTATTGACACTTTTATTAATATAATCTCTTAGCAGAGTGCAGAATACTCTATATACATTTTACATCATGCACCAATTGTGCATTTTGACTTGCTCACAGACATGATTATAATTGGTCAACATAATAAAACACCAATTGACACTGAAATAATATTAAAATCACATAACATGAACAGAAATTCAAGCAAATAATTAGTTTACGCCAAACAAATACAGCTGTTTAGTAAAAAAAGTAATACCAACCTTTCTAGCCTTCTTCGGTCTCTGCCACCTTAACATACTTTAAGGTTGGTTTTGACTTGAACCAAATCTCACCTTGTCCAACATTTTGTTCTACAAAGAAAACACCGTACATTAATTAAAAGTATACAACTTTTTTACAAGTTATGTTTGTTTTTTTTCCTTGCCTTTATTATGCCATCAACAGTGAACAACTAAATAGAATTGATTTGCATCATGCTTGTGTGACATCAAATATTTTAAGACACTTAAGCCCCTTTCATCCTCAAAAAATGTCCAGAGAATCTGACCTGGAGAATGCGTGGCCCTACTCCTGAGGAGATTGTCTGTGTGGGACGTGTTAACATAAAGCGGGTAATTTGGGAGAGTGGCACGACTTGACTTCTGCGACAATTGCATAGAGCGCCCCATCATTTTAATCAAAAACGTCTCTCCCACCATTCACTTAAAAGAGCCTCAGTGTCACAGTCGAGATTGTCTATTTAACATTTTGTGCTGGCCAGAACAGAAAGCTCGCAAATCTCTTCATGTCTCTACTATGCAGACATCTTAGTCATTTTTTTTTTAATGACTCTACTTCTTCGGCCTCTGACATTTTGTATTTCTGGTCACGCGTGATATCGACACTCAAATGCTACCAAACATAATCGACTGTATATTCTAGCTTGCCTAACGTTAACTTTACATGTTAAACCAAACAACGAAAGTGCAAACTAAGAGCAGAGTAGAAATGTGGCTTACCGCAAAAATTCCCGACACCGTTATCCCCAATTTCCACCGGATGCGTAACGGCTGCGGATCAGCTCCGCCGTGTGTCGGCTCTGTACTCCACCATCCGTCAATACCCACCAGGTCCAGATTTGTCGCTGTGTTCTCAAGGTGTAGTGCAGGGAAATATGATCCACCGTGAGCACGTTCTATTTTGAAAATTAACTGGATGTTTTATTTTGTTTCTGTGCTCAACTTCCTGTCCCGCATCACATCTGCCGTGTGATGAATTGGAGCTCTCCAGCGTCCGGCAAAAATAGAAACTCTGCGTATCTGCCCGGAGGGCTGCGGATCGCTGGAGCTGGGACGGAGTCGGTACACAGCCGTTCCGCAGTCTGTGGAAATACACACATGGACTTTAATGGAGACCTAATGACACCGTCGCCGGAGTGGACCCGCTTTACGTTAACCACATTAACCCAATCAAATACAGCATGGAGTTGCAAACATGAAGCTAAGGAATTGTCAATCTAAAAACAACAGTGTTGCACTCATTGTGATTTAATCTTAGCTTTCGTAATGCTAGCTAGCTAGCTAGCTAAGCCATGACGGGACCAGTGTGTTGATTTTTCTAATTTCTTAACGAAAAAAATATCACTGTTCATCCTACTTGGCTAAACCAGAGTCTTTGGTTAACCCTTGTGTTGTCTTCCCGTTAACCATGAACTTGCCCTTCCATGTCAAAAATTAATATTTTTTTTATGCTTTTCCCATGTTTTTGTCACTTTCTCTGATTTATTTTTCACTTTTTCCATGGTTTTGGCACTTTTTTAAAAACTTCAGCTGGTGTAATGATAGATTTCACACTAATTCTTGGAATTCATGGTCAACAAAGCTTATTTACATCAAACTATACATAAGTTTTTAGTTAAAGAGGCAGAAACTATGAATCATTTTGACTAATAGTTAAGATCAGAGGATGATGATCACAGATCGGTATGTGTCAAAGTTTAGTCCGGATACTGTTTTGAAACCATTAAAAAAATCATTTAAATGCTATAAGATTAACTAAAACACCCAAATAATTCAATGAAAGTAATCATTAATGTTACCTGAACAACGTATGGAATCATCCATGGTATTTTTGGGCAATTTGGTTAAAAGAAATCCATATTTCTGGTATAAAACACTTAGAAACGGGTCAATTTGACCCTAGGACAACACAAGGGTTAAACTTTTAAGATTTTCTGTTAGCTAACCATGGTGAGTTAGATAAATCTGTAGAAAAACACACACGCTGGGTAGAAAAAATGTTAGGAATAGACATTTGCTTAGACAAACTTACACAGAAATCTTCCTAGCCACAGTTGGAGTGATGTCCGAATATGTCCAGTCCACATAAAAGAGTCTGAGAGTCTGGCTACTAATGTTAATCTCCCGCCTCTTTCAAACAATCACATGCAAACTTCGGGGAGTAATGGGTAACACTAGCTGTATGTAAAATCAACACTGTAGAGTTGTTTGCAGAATATGAAATTTGACTCCCGTATTAACACCGACTCTTTTTGAAGAACAACTCTTGTAGCTGATTAACTCTATATGTTTACACTCAACCCTAACACTGAAAATCCAACACTTTTGATTTTGCTGTGTACCCATTGCCAAGTCTATACGCTCCAGTTTTGGAGAAATTAATTGCACATATGCATTAAACAAATTGTTTTTTTATGAATGAATGATGATGAATGTATAAACTTTTGCTCATAGCTTAGCTTCATTATTATGGGGCGCCGTTTGTAAAGCGGCTCGTGCTAAAAATAACAGCAACATTTTGTCACATTAGCTTTAAATAATGTTTAAATAACTGGTATGAAATTTTGAGGGTCACTTTCTTGCACATTTACAACAATATTTGTCAACTTGGAAATATTTAATAGTTAAATCCAAATATTAAATGTTAACCTAAATTAAATGTTAAATCTAATTGTAAATCTAAATCTAAATGTTAAATCTAAATCTAAATGTTAAATTCTAAATCTAAATGTTAAATCTAAATCTAAATCAAATGTTAATCTAAATTAAATCAAATCTAAATGTAATCTAAATCTAAATCTAATGTTAAATCTAATATTAAATCTAAATCTAAAGTTAAATCTAAATCTAAATCTAAATGTTAATCTAAATATAAATCTAAATCAAATGTAAATCTAAATCTAAATGTTAATCTAAATCTAAATCTAATAATTAAATATTAAACTAAATCTAAAAGTTAAATCTAAATCAAAGTTAAATCTAAATCTAAATCTAATGTTAAATCAAATGTTTGGGTGAAACTAAATATTTAGCTAATGCAAATTAATGTCGGTAACGGAAGTACCAAAATAAAGCTCGAGGAGGTAGTGTATGTTATAGTGTCAAATAACGAATATAAATCCTCTCATCGGGAGATATGGACTCTTGAACTTGGAGAAACCGTGAAAATAACTACCTAAAAATAAAACACAGTTGGGGAAAACTGTATTTGAAGAGTACTTTGAGTTTTTAGTGTCACTTTTATGAATGGTGTGGGAATTATAGCCACTATAGCCCGCCACGGGGGGCTCACTTTGATGGTCTGTCACGTTCGCTTGCATTAACGTCAGCAAGAGCCTATCCCCGCCCGCCCGACAAGGACGGTACTGTTGGCCAGGTCACTCTCGCGTAATTTAACGAATCAGCGTTAGCGAGAACATCGGCAGCCGTCTGGTGATGAACAAACTTATTCAACAGCGCACGCAACAGCCTCAGGGCCACCGCAGGCCCCCTCGGTAAGCATGTTTTCCAAATCACGGAGCTAGCAACCCTGTTGTCTAAGGCAACTTAACTAAACTAGCTAACGGTAGCTAGCCAGTAGAGATTTGCTACTACCTTGACAACAAGACAATGCTAGCTCCGTGTTTGGAAAACATGCTTACCGAGGTGGCCGCGGTGGCCTGAGGCTGTCGCTGTCGCTGGGAATAAGTTTGTACAGCCACATTTCGCAGTGTCTTGTCAGTGCTTGTCGGGGCGGGCGGGGGATAGGCTCTTGCTGACTTAATGCAAGCGAACGTGACAGACCAGTCAAAGTGAGCCCCCCCGTGGCTGGCTATAGTGGCTATATTCCACACATTCATAAAAGTGACACTAAAAACTCAAGTACTCTTCAATACAGTTTTCCCCAACTGTGTTTATTATTTTAGGTAGTTATTTCACCGGTTATCCAAGTTCAAGAGTCATATCTCCCGATGAGTGGATTTTTTATTGATTTGACACTATAAACTACACTGACTCCTCGAGCTTTTATTTGGTACTTCCGGTTACCGACATTATTTGCTATTAGCTAAATATTAGTTTCACCCGAACATTAGATAACATTTAGATTAGATTAGTTACATTTAATTGAATTTAGATTAGATTTATATTAGATTTAATTTAGATTTAGATTTAGATTACATTTAGATTTAGATTTAACATTTAGATTTAGATTTAAATATTTAGATTTAACATTTAGATTTAGATTTAGATTTAACATTTGATGTAGTTTTTAATATTTAGATTTAACATTAGATTTAGATTTAGATTTAACATTTAGATTTAGATTTATTTTAGATTTAACATTTAGATTTAGATTTAGATTAACATTTAGATTAGATTTAACATTAGATTAGATTTAACATTTAGATTTAGATTTAGTATAGATTTACATCACATTTAGGTGTAACATTTATATTTGGATTTAACTATTTAAAATATTTCCAGTTGACAAAATTGTTGTAAATGTGCAAGGAAAGTGACCCTCACAATTTCATATCGTATTACACATTATTTAAAGCTAAATGTGACAAAATGTTGCTGTTATTTTCAGCACGAGCCACTTTACAAACGGCGCCCGATACATTATACCCAACTGCAATAACTGCAGACTTCTTACTTCTGTGTGTAAACATTCAATGACACATGGTGTTGAAATGCATCATTTTATTAAGAAACGAAAACCAAGTCATAATCCATCCGGGAAATCGTAGGCCCGAGTCTCGTCAGCAGACTGTCAAATTGCTCCCTGTTGAGCCAAAACCCCTGTCGCCGGTTACAGCGAAAGTGGAGCTCCTTCCACAGCCGGAATTCCCCCAACTGCTCTCTGGACCTGAGGGTCCAGTGCACCCACACTCTTCCTCCTGCTGCCTTCCTCCGTCTTTTGGTTCAAAAACAGAAACATCTTTGCCACCAAATCGCTACTGGAATTGTGTATCCTACACAATGTTGCATATTCTGCATGTTTGATGTAAACACCGGTCGCAGACATGACGTGCATTCAAATAATGGTGGATGTATGACATAAATGTAGAAACTCTTGCGTATTTTGCGCTGAGCCAGGTGGCAAGCAAAACAAATAATATATTTTGGGAATAGGAAGCAACCTAGCGGCAAGCGCAGCTCATGCCGCATACAATGTGAATGGCCCATAAGGCTGTCATTATGTGTTTCTTATAGTCAACAAGTCCCATGAAAACCAACTTAACCTTTGTTAGGCATTACTTAACGTCCCTACCCTGTATGTAGAACTCAATACAAAGCTCATTGGTTTCTACTTAAGTTGTTACAATAAAGATATTTTTTAGGATTTGTAATTAACAGCTGGGCACTCTAGTTTATAACAAATGTCATTCAAACTGGAGTAAACTGTACATTTGTTGTAAAGTTTTTTTTAGGGGTGGATCAAAACATATTTGCTATGTTAGCTAGTAGTGGCAGCAGGGATGTAATAGGGATTGCCTAAACACAAAAAAGGTTGCTATGGTAATCAGCATACATGGCACAAAGTGTTAGGGCAACGCAGCCATAAACTGTATGTTTCAGCCAGAGCACAACCTCAACTAAAAATACTAGTGAGCCACTTTACCGCGTTCAATACAACATAATGTAAATGTACCTCAAAATATAATTAATAATAAATAAGGACTCTTACTGCTTCTCTCTGTCTTCCCTCCCGCCGCACTACTTGTTACAATCCTCCTCTGGTCAATTAATTACACCTCTGTACATTTAAAACATAAGCTAGCTCCTGAGGTTTATCTAATTTGATTCGTTTTACCCATTTTCCAAAGAGCTCCTGTGTTTGTGTCTATTTGTATCTTTCCATCTTCCATCTCACACAGCTTCCCTTCAGCTAGACTGAAGCTGTGTGTGTGGCTTAATTTAGCAGGTCTAATTTGTTCTCTCCAGACCTGCGAACAGATAAGAGGGAGGAGGAGAGGAGGTAGCGTAAGGAGAGAAGGAAAAGAGAGGCAGAGAGAGAATGAGGAAAGGCAGCATTGGGACGAGAGAACAGGTGTCTGAGATGGTATCAGCATGTCAGCTAATGACTAAAACAACCTGAACCGAGAGAGGCAGACTGAGAGAGAGGCATTTGTGAGGTAGTGAGCTTTGAGGTTGACTAGATAAAGAAAAGAAACATGAGGGAAAGCAAAATAGGGTCCGTGTGAAAGAGAGAGAGAGAAAGAGAAAGAGAAGATAGTCAAATGAGATGAAAGCATAAAAGGGATAAGGGACTGAATAAAGACCAAAACAAAACACACTTTTATTACTAAACCCCTGCCCTGTTTCAAATATGTGTGGGTCTTGTCTTGTTTAATACCCAAGCAGACACACTATCATCTCATATGTCAGTCACAATTTTCACCAGAGAAAAATGTATTCTTTGAGGCCAAATGGAGAGTGTGAACTGTGACATGCAGGAAAATGACATGTATTGGTGCTTTTAATGACCTTTTGTGGCTGCTTGTCAATTAGAGCAACACTGTGCCACTGCAGTGTTCTCTCTTTAGACTCAGCCACTTCCTGCATCTTGGATAGCTATTTGATCGGTCTGTCTCATTAAACTTCAGGAAAAGAGTCTCAAACTATTTCAACACATAGTTGTGCTTAAGGCATAATAATATGATGCCTGTTCAGTTCAACAACTGGGTGATCTGAGGATAGGAGAACACTGATCTGTCAGTAAAAGCCATAAAGATGACTGTTAGTCTTGCTTGTAGTCCAACCAGTATGACTTTTTTATGATTGTGTTCTGCACAATTGTCACAGGTAGTAGCTAAACTGTTATTGTTGTAACTTAACTGCTGAAGTGCAAATTTACTCTTCATTTTCCTTTTCCTCAAGTTTTTGGTGATTACAAATGGCTTCAGGAGCATTTACACTATTCGCTGTGTTGGGAGTGAGGCGTACGCATGTAGCCTAGGAAAACCAAGACAGATTGTGATCAGATTAATATAAATAAATTAGACACTTGTAATGACACGTGTAAATGGGGTCTAACTAGGTTGACAACATTTCAGATCGGGTCCTATTTAATTGAAACTATTTTAAATTGGGTCTCTTTAAAAAAAAAAAAAAAATTGTTTTTTAAACAATAAGTTTTGGTAGGTTTTTACAGATTGGGACCTAAATTGCCTTTTATGTCCAATACAAGACTGCTACCCCATCTGAAGAAACAAAAGCCTACCATCTGCAGGCAACAATCCAGTCAAACAGGGGCCTTACTCATTACTCATGTCACTGTTTTCCCCCCAAATCATTATTCCTTTTAAAATCCTGTTTTCAGGGGGTGTGATTCATCACCTGCAGTGTAGGCTTCATAAAGTAACGAGTGCTTTTGAATTGCATAAGATTAACATTTTAGGATCTGTTTGGTTAGAGGAAAAAAAACAACTCTATAAGTCCACAAGTCATCGTATTTATAGTAAACAGAAGCACCTCTGAGTTTATCTTTACACAACTTCAAAATTGTTTCGATTTTTTTTTCAAATATTGATTTTTCTGTCTGAAATTATGCAAGTAACAATAATGCATTTTGGGTGGGTAGTACTGAGAAGAAGTGCTGCTTAGCCAGGTTTAGTGGGAAAAGTTCAGGTCTTATTATCCAAGTGAGTTGCCAGAATTTCATTCTGAGTCATCCGACACAGGCTTCTCATTCAGATTGGAGTCTCGGAACATGACAGAAAATGAAACCAACTACACCTTTGTGTGTGTGTGTGTGTGTGTGTGTGTGTGTGTGTGTGTGTGTGTGTGTGTGTGTGTGTGTGTGTGTGTGTGTGTGTGAGAAAATGTTTAATGACAACCAGAACAAATAAAACACTTTCAAGTATCATGTTATTTCATCCATCCATCCATCTTCGACCGCTTATCCGGTATCGGGTCGCGGGGGCGCAGCTCCAGCAGGGGACGCCAAACTTCCCTTTCTTATTATTAGTGTTTTTGATGTGTTTTGATTTGAGTGTTGTTGACGTGTATTTTTTGGGATGTTCTTGGTGACACTACTTTATTTCCGTTTAGCACTCTGTTTGGCACTTGGGGACAGCTCCGATATACCAGACCTACTGTATATAATAAGACTTAACAGAACTATATATTATATCCAAAGGCTCAGTGATAAAGTTGAAGATTATATACAATATTTATATTTAAAACACTTATAAAAAACTGCCTGCCGTTTCCCACTGGAAACAACCGGTTGCCCCCAGAACAGTGGAGACCTGTATTTGGAACAGGATCTGGTTCCGGTGCGTTCCCCACTCAACTGGACCTAATTCAGTACATAGATCCAAGAAAATAGCTTTAGGGAATTTAAATCTGCATATTAGTCAGTCATCATCAAGGTTTTTGAAGTCTCTTTCTCTTCTTCCTTTGCTGTAGTCCTCCTGCAGTGCCATCATGCAGCATTGTGCACGTGGTTCACCATAGTATTTATATGTTTACAACAATTTGTGATTGTTAACACTTTGCCAAAATCACAGCATCAACTGGTAGTATCCCCCACACCGAGATACAATTTGAAGACAAAAGTCTAATAGGCAAACACGCTTTTCTTCATGCAGGTGTTGTCACCAACAGTATTAAAGTTCAGACCGATAACGAGGACATTAAGTCCAACGATTACACGAGATCTTAACGGCTGTATTTTCAGACTTTGACATTTGATGATATATGCACAGTATTAAAGACAGAGCTTTGGTTATTTAGACTGTGATCTTCCGTTATCTAATGCTAGGGTATTTGATGCTATCCTGTATTCCAAGCAGTTGGACATCTCCTTCTCCTGGGCTCCGTAGCCAACAATGTGATGGTGAGACAGCAACGATTACATATTTAGAACAAATTTATATTTAAGATTTGAGTGGGATTTTATAAGGCGTTTATGGAACAATTATCCCTCAGCACAATAACACTGCTGGATTTATTCTTCTTGATAACATGGATGATATGGAGTGAAGAAATGTGCGCAAGACATCAATACTTGAAAATATTACGAGTAATTGTTATTCCCGCATTTACTTTCTGCAGTCGGACATCATTTTAACACCTCAACATTTGCGTAGCCAATTCCCATTGTCTCCAAAATGAGACCCCAGAAGTGTCAGTAAGTGAAACAGAAAACCACATAATTTTTTTCCAGGCTTCAACATGTAAATTAGCTAAAACTCAGACACAGATTAAACAGCATAAATGTGGCCGGTGTGATTTATCTACAAACTAGACTGTCCCCTTGCTGTAAGCGAGATAACCAGTCATGCAGAGTAAAAGTCAACAGGGAAATGCTCTTGCCTTCATCCCCGTCTCCTTCACATACTTAATCCTCAGACGCTCCAGTGTCCAAACTGTACAAAATGGAGGTTGAAAAGGGTAGCTCCCTGGTGGCCCCTCCAGTAGACTGCAACTGTAAATAAGAATTTGTTTCCTCACCACCGGTGAATATGGCGTCATTGCTTTTATAACAAATTTTTCTTAAGAAAAAACATTAAATTACATGAAATTAACAAAAAACAACAAAAAAAGCTAATTATGAGACATCATATAGTCCAAAATGTACAAATGCTTTATTTCCCTGTAATTTGAATTGCTATTTATAGCAAAAAGTAAATCAGTTACAGTAATCTGTAGATCGTTAGGGTGCCCTTACACCTAGCCTGTTTTTGTCTGAATCAAACAAACTCGGGTTCTTGTGGTGTGAAAGCAAAGCAGACCAACCGCGGAGGCTTGTGTGATAGAATACGTAATTTTAGCAACTATTGAATCCATCGGCTGACTGTGACCTGTCAATAAAGTATATATTGTGTACGTGATTATATTTGGTATCCCCTGCAATATTACAGTACGCTTTTTTTCGACATGTTCATCTGTTTTTTGACACCAGTGAAGATAAATAAGTAAAGTAAAGTCATTCACCGGAAATTGATTTTCCCACAAAATTGCAGGATGAAAACAGATGAATGGATGAGTTACCAGTAAGTCCATGTGAGTAACTCCTCTTGATTTAATTATTATTATAAAAGCAGTGTGAACATTAAACGCATGAGAACTAAAAGGCCAAAATAAGTAAACCAAACTACAGTTAGAAAAGTTTTCCATCAGTTTCAAATATCAACAATCTTCTTTCAAGTAATAATACAAACATGCTGAAAATAAGCAAGAGTTTGGTACTGTAGCTGGCATATGACTACAACCTGGATGTTTACAGATTTTTGGTCATCCCTCTACATCCATGTCCCCAGATGCGTTACATGAGGAATTTAACCTTAAAAGGAAATGAGACTAAGACTCTGTAAACATGTATTTACACACACACACACACACACACACACACACACACACACACACACACACAGCTGGTTTGGGTTTACGTTTATGAGCACATTTATCCAAACTCCAAATGCGAGAATCTGTTGAACTAAAACTTTTCACACTGACAGGCTTTGATGTCAACTTTGCAGACACACACTTACACAGACAAAGTGAGGGTACAGTGTATTGGTATTGTTGAGACAGATTTACTGTTTCATATTGACAGAAGATGTCTGATTGCCAGTGAAATTCTTTGTGTGTGTAAAAAGGGTGATGTCAGAGACAGCTTGTGAAAACGATAAATAATGTGTGTATGTGTTCTAAATATGTCACAATGAGTGCTTATCAACTAAACGTGCTAAACGAAACGAGTCGCATTGCTTCCACAAATACACACAGACAGGCTTGCTGTGACCAGCTTCACATGAAATTCTTTTAGGACTTTCCTGACATACCATCAGCTAGACAGGCAGACACATCTTGCATAACCTTACATAACATGTGAAACTCCACCCCATCTCCGACAAGCTGAAGGCAACTATTCGAATAGTAAAATAGCAAGAGCATTGGAGTAATACTGTAGGTATAATCCATTTGCCTTTAGCTGCACCCTTTAACCCTTTTAATGTGGTTTTCCTGCCGTTGCCTCCCCTCAACCATCACTTACAGTAACTGTGAGCAAATGAAGAAATATACACAGCATCAATGTCATGTCTAAAAAAAGAAGAAATAAACCAGGTGGAATAACCACTAGAGTGCAACAATGCTTTAAAGTCAGTCAGCTATCCAACGCAGATACACTTTCAAAACAGTTTCTGCAACAGCAGGAATGATACTTACATATTGTCACATCCGAACTATGAGTATAGACATAGCCCTCTAAGAGCTGTTGCTATTGGGTTTATCTCTTGCGCATGCGCAGTTGTGAAGATTTCTTTTGCGCTCTTGTGCCCTGCACGTCCGCAATTACTGTATATTACAGCTGCAAGACCAGAGATCTGGTCCCAACATCAGCATTTTTCTTCAGCCAATGTTAGTGAAGCAGGTGCCTTGGATCTTACAGGGCTATGCCTATACTTATAGAATATGGAGTTACAATACGTAACTATGATTCTATTTTGTATAGGTTTCGCCCTCTAAGAGCCGTTACTATTGGGTTAAGGGCAAAGTTGATGTAGTCAATGCCACCTGTGACACCAAAATCCACAAGCAGATAGCATAGACTAGTTCCTCTACCTTCTCTGTAGCTGGTCCCTGTCGCATGGATTCTAAAAGTGCTCCATAACCAAAACCAAAAGAAAACCATTTCTTGGGGGAAACAAGTAAGGGGGCTTATGCCCTAAAAAGATATCCCCTTCTGGGATGTCTGGGTGTCGCTGCTAGTGGTATCCTTACCTGACTGTCCGGCCGGCTGCCATCGTCTGCAGCTTAAGTTCCTCCGTCAGGATTTAGATTTTAGCCAGTACGTCAATCGGTACACAAGAAGACATCGCTGTTCTTCGAAGTCTTCGAACTGTTGCTAAAGAAAAATAGGAAGCAGCCAGTGGCCAGCGGCCTGCGGACGTAAGAGAGGCCTGTGCACAAAGGAATCTTCACAACTGTATAAGGGGTAGACCCGATAGCAACAGTTCTTAGAGGGCGAATCCTACACAAAATAGAACCCTTGCATACCTACAGAACAACCACACAGGTATCATCACACAGAAGATCACAATTCCTGCCAATCAATAATCATCATTCTTTTCCTTTTCTTCTGTATGGATTTTCGTCCATTGTCTGCTCATTTGATCAACTGATGATTGTTTATTTCTGCTATCCAATCATGCAGTTTGACTGTCCTCTGCCTGCATCCATCACCAACTGGGAGGCTGTCACTGTTCCAATATTGGTGAGTCTTGCACACACATACACACTATAAGAATAGTTAAAATCCAAGAATTGAAATGTTAGATAAAATTAGATATATTTTTTGTCAGAAAGAGCTCACACATTAACCCTTGAATGGAAGAATGAATGGATGTGTATTTAACAGTTTTTACAGCTAGGGAAATGTCATCACCATCATCAGTTTTATACAATAGTTTCAAAGTAATACTTTACTTCTCTTGTTTCAAACTGTTGACAACTTTTTTTTTGCAGATACTATTTATTGCACAGAAAAAAATGACATTCCAACACAGCCTACCTGCCTTCAAACCCTGTCACCAAATATATGTTTTCTTAAACACAATGGGGAACAATGGCTACACCAACTACTGTAATATGACATGTGGGCCATTTGCATAGGCTAATATCCACCCACACACAGAACACATTCATGCATGTATGTACTTATTTCTTTCCAAAGTTGTTTTTAAGTACATTGGTGTAATTTGTGTTTATGAGCGTTGGGGTTCAGTGACATATGTGCCCATAATAATTAGTGTGCATTGGGCTGCTTGGCAATTGTTCTGCATGAATTGATAATGGTTATGTGTGTGGGTGTTGGCTTTTTCTGTGTGTACGTATAGATACGTATGTCACTACCAGTGCAGATGACATGTACATGTGCATCTTGTTGGCATCCTCCACTTCATATTCAAATAAGGGCTCTGAAAAACAATCTACTCTGTTGGTTTGCATAGTGATTTGTGATTGTTTTACATTAAGATCATGTTGGCACATTAATGAGAAAATACAAAGTGTGATACATTAATTACATTTATTTTTATTTCTCATCCTCTAATTGGTTTTAAAACTAACTCTAAATTAAAGTAAAATACAGATGACAATATGTAGTCATTTAAAATGTCAAAAGCTATGTCTGAAATTTTCAATTCCCTCAAGGAAAACCAATGCCTCCTCAGCTGCAGACGTACCCCTTCTATCTCTGTACATAAAGCCATTGCTTTCAAATTAAAAGAAAACAAAACAAAAACATGAAACACTGCAAAAATCATTGGGACGTATTTCCTAGCTCTCCAGTAACCATTTAAATGGGATTGTATTATAGTTCTGTGTTGCATAATAATTGGAGTAAAAAATAATAAAGGGACCCACAAATGTTGAGGGTGTTGGCACATAGCTGCCTGGGATCTCATAATGTGCTGTAGGTGATCCAGTTATAAATGAACAATTGCTGAATATAGAATAGGCTCAAATGAATAATAGAATTCTTAATTTTGTCTTTACCTTTGCTCTTTGCAGGACATTGGTGCAGAGCACATGCCAAAAGCAGTCACAGAGGTTCCTTTCTCATTGGAGGATTTGGACCGGACCATAGCTGCCTTTGACACGGTGGAACAGCTGTTCAGATCCTTAAGCCCAGACACCTGGAGACAGGACCTGGACAGCATCTACACTCAAACACAAATACATTATAGATCCAGGGCCTATCATCTGGCAAGCAGACATAATAAAGGTAAGCTATACTTTATATCTTTACGTGTTTAAAGCCATTAATGAAACTGTCCAATAGACATATGTACACAGATTGCAGAACACTGTCCCTGCATGACTGGGATTTGAGTATGAAGATAATCACTTTTATTTAGTCTTAATATCTTATCTTAATAACTGCTGGAAGTGGTACAAGACAGTTTTATACATATAATAAATATAAAACTGAAACCTAAGACAATGAGTAGATGAATAGATGGTATCTGCAATTCATTGGATTCTAGCAAACTATAAACAGAGTACAAAATTAAAGTAAGTTTTTCAGCATTTATTTGTGTGTGTGTGTGTGTGTGTGTTTGTGTGTAATAAAACAATGACCTACAAGTGTCAAAACGTTGTGTAGAGCTGCATAGTTGGTGGCTGATCAATCAGAAGATTGACAGTACTTGCAACCCTTCGTGAATTGTGTATAGGGCTTTAAAATTCTAGTGAAGATGTTTCTAGAAATCCAAAATATTTTATATCAGGCTTAACTACAGGGAGAAAACTGTGTAGCCATAAAAATATAATTTTGGTTTTAATATTCCACTTAATGTAAAGTCATATGGATTAAGCATAGTTTATTCTGAAGGTTTCTGTACAGTGTTATGCTGTGTGGATATTGGAAAAGTTCTCAGAATAATATTGAACTATAAACACAAGAAGACTTTTAAATGAGACCAGTGGACTGGTAATGACATGTTAAGTTTGTGAGGTTGATGCAGGAAGATAAAAGCGGTGATGTTCTCATCGCATTTTATTGTGCTGCTGGTGATGATCCTCAACAACTCTGCTGCGTTCACAGTATTTTGCTGCAGTTGTTCATAGCTGGTGTATTAGAGGGGAGGGTAGAGCATGCTGTCTTGTGCTGACCATTCTCACATATTGCGCCATTTACAATATAAAACTCAGAGGTACAGTATAGCCGAGCACAAAGTCTATGGCTCAGTAATTTGAAGTAAATTATTAGTTAGGGCTGTGATGGAGTCATATTGCTGGCTTATGATGAAAAGCAGAACGGGTTACAGCCAATCTGAATAAAGTGTTGCATATTCAGTGGTTGACTGTATCTTAACATTTTGGTATGTAGGAAGGACTATAAAAAAGGTAGAAGAAACTTCTGTGTTCTAACTCCCCTAAGCTGAACATACTGTAGAAAAAGGAAAAGAAATAGTATTAAAAGAACATTCTGATAAATTTGGTTGTGAAAGTACATTTTGAACTTGAAAGACTCACACATACAGTACTACACAATATAATACACATATATAAAAGATCATTAGTGAAAAGGAAAAAAATGAGAAACCAGCTCATATTGTGATGCAAGAACATACTGTAGCCTAAAGTAGTATTAGCATCATCAAATGAGCAGTTTGCCCTGCAGTGGGTCTAAAAATGAGTCAGTGACAGGTGTAAGGTGACAAAGGACCAGCAGCTCAAGGCAATTCTTTCCTGTGAAGTCAGTGCCAATGACCTAAAGTCACTGAGGCAATAGATTTTGTCCTTAAAATACACAGAGACAGCAAATTTCTTGACACAAATACACTTATTAAATACCCACACGTCACCTCAATAATGGGAGCATGTGTGTGTGTGGGGGTCTACAGTATAGAAGCATTCAAGCTTGCAACGGAAACGAGTGCTTTCAATGCTGTCTCTCTCACCTGTGCCTCTGTATCTCTTTCCTACACTCTTTTGGCCTTTCTACTTGAGTGCTCTCCTGTTCCTTAGTAAACGTGTGTGCTTGACAGCAAATCTATTTCTATTTACCAGTGCATCCGTGTGCTCGGCTGGCATTAGCAGGCTCCATATGTGAAGAGTTTATGCGTCCTGCAACACTAAAGAAGGGTGCATAGGCGCTGCAGGTCTTTGACACACTGTACAGGCATACCCCTTTCTAATTGCAAATTCAACCTGTGCAGCAGAGCAGAAATCTGCCACAGTCAGCAGCTTGGCTTTGTTTTCATTAAGACACACACATACTCCGTAGCTTACACCCACCTTTATTACCATGAAGAATGGTAAGCCCTATATCAACAATATTAATTGGGACACTAAAGTCTAAGAAACTCACACATAAACTAGGTTAACCTAAAAGCGCAGAAAATAAATCCCGGTCCAAAACTTTAAAGCTGTTAGAGACACGTGTAATGACACTTGACATCCTCTCTGTTCTGTCGTCAAAAACCGTCACTTGTTGAAAATCTATTTTGCTCTGTAGTAATTTCACAAAAACAGAAATGATAGTTTCTCTGTCACCTGTACTTTTCACAACAAAATAAGATGCAGGACTTGACTAGGATTTGTCTGTGAGCCAAAGTATATTTGATGAAATTAATTATTAATGCTTGATAACGACTCTGTAACATAACAGATGACAGAAGTTAGTTAAGGCAGTTGTCATTGTGCCTGTGACCAAATAAAACATTAAACGTTGTCCTTTCATCATTGCAATTAGTAATTCTTTGTCAAAAAATACATGTAAATAAGAAACCATTAACAAAATGCTGCATATACCACAGCATGAGTCTGACAGTTTAACATAAGCTATATCCTGAAGAAAAACATGCATTGAAGTTCTATTCTACATTTTTTATTCATATTCTACAAAGCCTATGAGGTTGTTATTGTTGTTGTTGTTGTTGTTGTTACAAACACCCAACGCTTTTTTTAAAATAGTGATTTCTGTCTTTGATGTGTATATTTAAGTCTACACTGGAGAAGCAAAAAAGAATAGCACACTATATTCTACCTGTAGCTAAAATGATGGGGTTTAAACCAGATTATAAAGCAAAGATTCTTTCATAAAATTTAAATGAGTAGGACGTAGTAATTATTTTGGGTTTCTCACTATTTTTCAATACACCAATACATTTCCTGATTTAAACATACCACAGACATGTTATCTGAATCAGTTGTCAGTTCAGTTGTTAATACTCACAAAAATGCAGACATAATCCACTGTGCAGCGGATGGGCTCAGAGCAACTCTCTCTAATACAGAATGCCTTTTATAACCAATCTTATTTTGGGCCCACCACCTGTGGGAGGAACCGCTGGGGTCGGGTGCCACCGGTCAGGGACCTCAACGGACCAAACCCGGGCGGCAGAGGCTGGCTCTGGGGACATGGAACGTCACCTCTCTGTGGGGCAAGGAGCCGGAACTTGTGCGGGGGGTAGAGCGCTACCACTTAGATCTGGTGGGGCTTACCTCCACGCATAGTCTCGGTTCTGGAACCATACACCCTGATAGGGGTTGGACTCTGTCCTACTCCGGAGTTGCCCAAATCTGATCTGTTGTTTGTGCATGTGCACCAAACAAGAGTTCGGAGTATTCGGCCTTCTCGGATACCTTGAATGGAGTCCTGTATGGGGCTCAAGTAGGGGACTCCGTAGTTCTGCTGGGGGACTTCAACGAACATGTGGGTGATGATGGAGATACTTGGAGAGGCGTGATTGGGAGGAAAGGCCTCCCTGATCTAAACCAGAGTGGATGTCTGTTGTTGGACGTCTGTGCTGATCACGATCTGGTGGTGAGTTGTGTCAGGTGATGGGGGAAGACTCTGGACAGACCTGGTAAGCCCAAATGGGTAGTGCGGGAAAATTGGGAACGTCTGGAGGAGGCCCCTATCCGACGGACTTTCATCTTACACCTCCAGTGGAGATTTTTGTGCATCCCTGTGGAGGCCAGGGGCATTGAACATAAATGAACAATGTTCAAAGTTTCCATTGCTGAAGCTACGGTGGAGTGCTGTGGTCTGTGGTATCTCATCGCTGCTTTTTGCAGATGATGTGGTCCTGATGGCATCATCGGCCTGTGACCTTCTGCACTCACTGATCAGTTTGCAGCCAAGTGTGAAGCGGCTGGGATGAGGATCAGCACCTCTAAATCTGAGGCCATGGTTCTCAGCAGGAAACCGATGGAGTGCCTTCTTCAGGTAGGGAATGAGTCCTTACCCCAAGGGAAGGAGTTTAAATACCTTGGGGTCTTGTTTGCGAGTGAGGGGACCATGGAGCAGAGATTGGTCGGCGAATCGGAGCAGCGGGTGCAGTATTACATTCAGTTTATTGCACCGTTGTGACGAAAAGAGAGCTGAGCCAGAAGGCAAAGCTCTCGATCTATCTGTCAGTCTTTGTTCCTACCCTCACCTATGGTCATGAAGGCTGGGTCATGTCTGAAAGAACGAGATCCAGGGTACATGCGGCCAAAATGGGTTTCCTCAGGAAGGTGGCTGGCGTCCCCCTTTGAGACAGGGTGAGAAGCTCCAAGAGGAGCTCGGAGTAGAGACGCTGATCCTTCCCATCGAAAGGAGCCAGTTGAGGTGGGTCGGGCATCTGGTAAGGATGCCTCCTGGGCGCCTCCCTAGGGAGGTGTTCCAGGCACGTCCAGCTAGGAGGAGGCCTCAGGGAAGACCCAGGACTAGGTGGAGAGATTATATCTCCAACCTGGCCTGGGAACGCCTCGGGATTCCCCAGTCGGAGCTGGTTGATGTGGCTCGGGAAAGGAAAGTTCGGGGTTCCCTGCTGGAGCTGCTTCCCCCGCAACCGAATGACCGGATAAAGATCGATAGATTGATAGATGGATGGATGGACATTCTACTGTAAGCTACTTTTATCTCCATCTCTCTCTGTATTACCAAAGCAAAATATTTAATTGCCTGCTCTTCTCTCTATAGTAGTAGTTCATTTGGCTTCCCACATTGTGGATCATGAATAGAAACCCCATCAGCACAGATTTCTTTTTGTGAACAATTGCTCATTGATTATCAATGCTATTACGCCTCCTTTGACCTCACTGCAAATCCATGTGGTTTCTCTCTCACACACAGTATTGCACGTCAAGCAGCAATGTCACTGTTACTGAGGACATGTGATTTCTAGGCAGTTTCTATTGAATGACTGATCTTTATTGTTGCAGCAAAGCTAAAAAAACAAGCCAGTCTCCCCAAGTAGTAGCTGTAGTTCACTCCAAATATCGATCTTGACAAGTCCTTTATTCTTGTGACGGTCGTAATTGCACTTCAATGAAGTGAAACATCTAGCAATGACTTGAGAAATGTAAATCATCTTCATATATATATATATATATTACTTGTTTTGAAAAAAAAGATTATTCCGTTTAACCCTCTATTTGGCTATATGTGCTTGTTTCAAAAAAAGAATCAAACAGCCAGCTCCACCCTGTACAGGCTGTAGAAATGGCCCTCATATCCAAACCCTGCTTCTATTTTCATTCAGTCTCATATCCGCTTGCTCTGTCAGCGGAGCAAGCTGCAGAGGGTGTACAGGACTTATAAGGGGCAAGGTGGAGCCATACTCTCTTCTATTCTCTGAGTGTAGTGCTTTTTGCCTCTTTCTGCTGGACAGAGGACAGTCACATTCTGACATATGTGAACACATCAGGAATTTCTTCTTTACAGGTTGTTCAGTCTCCCTCTTCTTAAAGCTACATTGTGTAAGAATTTCTCCCATAAGCATTGAGATCATATATCGCAATCAACTCTCATTTGCCACGCAGTTCACAGTACCTACCACAGCTAGGGTAGCCGTCACGCTTCAAAAAGCAAAAGTGTACAAAAGGCCGTCTATCAGTCGTGGTTGTTGGAGTGGAGAGTGGCGTGGATGCGCGCTTCACACCACGAAAGGAAAGCCACCCAAGGGAAAGGAAAGAGAAAGAAAAAGACTACAGCGGTCCGGAGGATAATTAACTAGTTGAGATTTGGTGTGTGCGTCCAAAGCAGCTCTAATCTTCACTCTTTTTCAGATGTAAATAATTAATTAGATGATAACTAAGTAATTTTAACATTTGTGTACTTGCATTACATTAATGTAGATAGAGTAGGCCTATTCAAGTTAGTTACTTGCAAAAAAAATGGAGACACAGCCAGTGAATCAAATCCAACTGATGCTGGCTGAACACACGCTAACTTCTACCGTTACCGGAGGACCAGGCATGGCTGGTTAACGTTACAACCACCGTGACATAAACCGCAAGTTTGACTTCCTCAAAATGAAAACATGCAATTTAACTTTGTACGTTCTCTACAGGTTGCTAGGGCTGCACATTGTGACCTAAAATCTAAGTCACTATTAATTGCATCTTACCTTGATAATAAAGTTACGATAATTACATTTTTTGGTGACAATGCGTTCTTTTTTTTATAAAGTTATCAAAAATGTCTTTTGCATGACAAAATGTAAATAGGCTATAAAATCTATTTCTTAACTGCTAAGTAACTTGTCAGCCCTAACTTTGAACCTGCAAGTTGCGTTTTAAGCTTCTCTTTTTTCTGCTTGTGGAGAGCTACATGACACATGAAACGATATTGACGAGAACCGGTGAGTTAAATCGGCCATCAGGGAGTAAACCAGGCAGACACACAGCTGACAATCTGCAGGTGGAGGCGGCGGAGACAGGCACGGACATACACGCCACGGGCCGACTTGTGTCAGTCCCGCAAGCGGTTTCAGGAAAGTGGTTGCATGTGTCCAACAATGCACAGAATTTAACACCAGATTTCCTTAATAAGAGGCGGAGAGGCCTTTTATTATTAAAGTGGCTAGAACTAGTGTTAAAGTAAGCAAAAACACTGGTATTAAGAATGTTGTGATGATTATTATCTTGCTGATTACCTCAGTGCAGAGAGGACTTGTCTGTCCTTCAAACCACCTGTGGTTACCCAGGATTGCCTCTTTTTCACACTAGTTTTCACACTATATTCCATAGAAGACACATTCTAGATTTCCTTCACTCTTTCAATTCGTCCCTCATGCTAGAAAATTTATACAAATGCTTGCGATGATTTTTCTGGTTCTTTTCTCAGTCCATTCAGGATTTTGCAGCCTGTATTTTAGATTGTTCCGACAAAAAATACCAGAATTTGCGGTAGCTTTGTTTTTTAATTTGCGGGAAAAGTTGAAATGCCTTTTGTATTTTTGTTGCAATAAAGTTGCGAGAGACAGTAACAATTGCAAAAAAAAGATGCAATTTTTTCCTAGTAACCTTTACAAAAAGGCTCAGGATGCTGCAAATGTTGGTAAATATGAAAAAGCTGGTGGATTTAAGACAAAAAATAATTATTTATTGAATTAATCAAATTTGAACTTTTCTGTCAATGGCTTGCTGATCTTTTCATAGTTAGTTCATTTCCTATCCTGGCCTGGGACACACATTCATACAATTTTATAAAGTAAAATTACTTATTGAACTTTAACGTATCATTGCACTTACAATAAGGGATGTCACAAGAACCAATACTACTGACACCTCCCGGTTCTAAACTGACAAAACGCCCACAATGCCCATTTTTTTAAGCACCCTAGGCACCGTTAGCAACGATGCCAGTGTTAGCAGCATTGGTGCTGGGCCTCTTCCGAAACCGATGAGAGGAGTATACACTTCAGATTATTCCAGTCGATACATTGAGAAGTAGAAGGTCACGAACAAATGGCCAAAGTCATGTTCTTCTACTTCCAGTACATATCTTTTTGAAAAAATATGAATGCGAGTCAACAGAGATTGATTCTACCCGACCTAAAAAACGGCATGTTCACTGCAAACTCACGGTCCTCTCCTTCTGATTTGCAGCCCCCCTCTCTTGGCTTCAAATAACTAACTGTTGTTGGCCACGGCCGCTGAACAGGCTATAGGCTATAAAGTGTAAACAGCCGTAGCCGCATACCTGCTCCTCTAGTAACGTTAGCCGTTAGCAGGGTTAGCATGGCGGCATTAGCCAGGACCTATCGGGATCACTTTACTGGCTGTGTCTCAACTATTTTTGCAAGTAACCAGCTCGGGTACTCTAGCTAAGTAATTCAATGGGAGTACACAAATGTTGAAATGACATTAACGCATGTCCCTTGTAGCCGTGATAAATTAGCCTGAAGCTAATGCTTACCTACATGTTCAGGAGGAAATAAGCCACCTCTGCATCCTTTTGGGCTCTAAGCTGTCTCCATCTTTCAAATACATCTCTAATATTTTCCCAGGGTTTGTAACGTTTCTCATCAAGCAACTGTTAGAAACACTGTTACTTGGGCGGAGTGATTAACGCAACACCTGAAAAACACTGTTGTTACTCTCTGCTCCTAACCACGGGGGCACAATCTGGCTAGCAAATCACTCCACCCAAGTAGCAGAAGTTGCAGTGCTTCAGCATCTGAGCATATAGTTCCTAGTTTGTAAACGGTTGGAAGACGGCTGTGTCTCCTGTGACCTTGTTATTTGTTCACGCTGTGACTATACAAATCACAAACATGAAAACAATAGAAACATGTTGCCGTTATTTTGTAACTTATTAGGAGCAAAAGGCTAGTTGGAGCCAGTTAACTCCAGCATCTGTGTTTAGCTAGGCTAGCGGTGGGTGCGCCAGACAGAGTTACGACACGCACAGAGATGAGGAGGGTGTGTATGGGATTATCTAACTCTAGGGGATACGGTGAATAAGTCCCAATAAGCCGGTGTGTTCCTTTAAAGTGATGACATGAAGAAAGACTGCAGTCAATATGCAATCTAATGGCTCCTGCTTCCTTCTCTGTTCTCTCCTTCTGCATCTTTGCATCTCTCATCTCTCCATCTGTTCTTCTACAGTCAATTGTTGTTGCAATTCTACTCATATCTAATAGTCTCTCTCCACCTTCCAACCATTTTCCCTAGATCAATTTTGAGCATACTTTGAGTGTGAATTACAGCTACTTAGCCTCCCTCCCCAGTTCCACTTTTCTGTCTGTCCCAACAATGCCCCACATTTCTATTAATGCGAAGCTATGATAAATCAAAATGTCTTTTTGTCTCTCTTTAGTGCAGTTCAAAACCACAACAGCAAAGAGGAAACTTAAATACAGCATGAAATAACGTAACTAACCAGTCATCTTTTCTCTGTATCTCACTCACTGTTCAGTTGATCTAAACCGTCTCTTTGACGACGTCAAGCGGTACAGCTGTACGCCTCGCAACTACTCTGTAAACCTGCGCGAGGAGCTGAGGGCCACCAATGCTGTTTTCTTCCCTCGATGTCTCCTGGTCAAACGCTGTGGAGGCAACTGTGGCTGTGGAACTGAAAACTGGAACAATGGCTGCACCTGTCAAGCCTCCAAAACGACACTCAAACTACACGAGGTAGACACAAACACACATATACTGATTACACGATGAGTCATAAAAATATGGGAATTTTTCTGTCATGGTGCAATATTTGGTACTTGCTATGCGTAAGGAAGCAGCAGAAAGTCTGAAACTATTTTTTATGAAGAAGTAAAGGGCCCTATTGTAACGATCTAAGCACAAAATGTGAATTGCATGGTGCAGGTGCATTTAGGGCGTGTCCAAATCCACCTTTGCTAGTTTGACGGTGGAAAAAAGGGTCCGTGCCCCAGACTCATGGTTCAAAAGGGTTGTACTTAGTGTCTTCATTAATTCATAGGTGTGTTTTGGATGTAACATGCCACAAATCAGTCAGAGAGTCATCTCCCATTCCCTTTAAAAGCCAGGTGCGCATTCATATTATGATGGCAGATTTGCACCTTAATATTTTTTATTTTTTATTATAATAGCAATCCACCATGGAACAAGCACGCCTGCTTTTAAAAGGGAATGTGAAATAAGGCTCTGATTGGTTTATTGCACGTTACGCCCAAACCACAGCTGCAGCTACTAATGTAGTAGGCTAATGTAGATTTTGTAGAAGAGTCATTTATCCCGCCGGTATAATAGCAACAGCGCCCGAGATCCGCCCACAAAGCTACTTGCGTTTGCCGTTTGATACTTGCGTTTCAGATTGTTAAAATAGGGGCCTTAGTGCTTTAAATAAGGCTACAATAAAATATGTTCATTTAATGTCTCCCTAAAATTTACAGCACGTTTGGTGTGAGCCTGAAAGGGGCTAAAATGATGGTGGGTAAATAGTGGGCATGCAGAGGCAGGCGCCAAATAAACAATAAAAGAGCAATACACCATCAGCCTCACACTGTCTCCCTGCTCCTCTCCTCTTTTCGTCTGTCGGCCTCCATCTTTCTCTCTCGAATCTTCATCTCTCAATGCATTGTTAGCGTTCCATCACTCTCTGTCTCTCTAGGGTTCCATCATCCTTTCATTCTTCCCAATTCCCATTTTCAATTTATCCCTTTGCAATGAATCATTCTTGCTCTTTAAGCCTCTCATTCATTCTTTTCTCTCTCTTCCCTCTCTCTCTTTGTGTCTTTGTTCTCGTATTGCTTCATTATTGAAACATGGTCCACAGGGCTCTCTGTGTCTCTCTCTCGCTGTTGAAAAATCATACAATGGAAATATAGACAAAAGTAGGATTTGGGTTGTAACTGTGCTATGTCTAGTGTGTGCATGCAGAAAAATGCTTGCATGAGTGCGTGGTTGCGTATCATTGTGTTTTTGTGTGTGCGCGTATGTAAGAAATTTCCGTCCTCTTCTCCTCGTAGTCTATAGCCATGTTTCCATCCACACGTTATTAAGTGATATTGAATAAAAAAACATAAAATTTGATTGACTTTCATGACTATCGACTCAAAAGAAATACGTTCAGTCTCATCGGATTTTATCTTGATCGATATACGGCTTATTTGATCAACGCTGATGGAAACATTTACCGTATAAATGATGAATTGTGATTAAGTTTTAGGTCATTTTATGGTTGCAACCCGCCACAAAACCAAGAAGTTTTTAGTTGATTTTCACCCAGTATTTCCGCTCTGTTTGCACACATGGCGGGCGTCAACAAAGACCGACGTAAGTGGACGGCCGAGGAGACAAGAGACTAGAGAGGAGTAAATGGAAGGCGCTAAAACAGCGAGACGTGTCTCAAAAAAAAAAGAGTTGTCTCGCAGCGGCACATAAGCACTATTACAACTTGTGCAATATTGATCATTTTGTTGGTAGATGGCGCAATCCATTTTGTCTAGAGAAACTTTGTTTGCAAATGTTTGAATGTTGTGCGATTCAGTGAAAAAATGAATGGAAACACCTTAAAATGTCTAAAATCAATTCAATATACCAGTTTGACCGCAAAACAGCATGTGACATCATTACGCAACAGGTTTTTATTCGATTTAAAGCTGTTGGATGGAAACACACTTTCACCAGCGTTATTCGCATGAGTTTGTTTTACCAAACTTCAGATAATTCGTTTCACAAGTGGATGGAAACTTAGCTTATGTAACTGCTTCCTTCACTGACTTAACTTCTAAAGAAACACATTACTCACACTACTGCTTCAGTGCTGGGAAGGGCAGCTTTGCTTTCACTGTGCTTTGGAGAACAAATTGACTGCATCTGTTGTGGAACAATTTGTACTTCCATTCTCTTTTCACATTAGTAGTGGCACCTGCAAACAATGTGGCCAAACTGCAAAAAAGTCAGTTATAGTGAACAGAGTTATTCTGACTATCAAATCATTTTCATTGTACTTCCAGAGACTCTCAGTCTTAGCAGGGCCTTGTAATCTTTTTTCCACATTTTTAAATGACAGTCTTTTGTTGAAAACTCAATGTGCCAACTTAACATAGTATAAATGGTAACCACATACATATATCAGTCTGTGTATATCTGTAATCTGTGTGTGCACTGTACTGATTTTATATATGTTTTCTAAGACACAGTTTTTTCTTTGCACAGTCAGCAGTGAGTCCCTTGGCAATATGTCCTGGATGTTGCCCTTTTGGGAAGTGCTCCAAGTTACCCTTAAGACAAATACGAATATGAATTTCAGTGTGGTGATTTACGATTAACAAGATAAAGGGTAGAAGGGCCCCCAGACTGTAAACCATTGCATTCTTAGAAACCTTGCTTGCTATCTAATCTACTCTATATTTTGGCGTCCTTCACTTGCTTCAATGCCAAGATTTTTGTTCTTTAAAAACACACTTTACATCAGCTCCTGCTGATTATTTATTATTATTATTTTCTCTACATGTCTCATGTCTCTGTCTTTCAAAGTGGATTTATTGGCATCAGCTACAATGAGTTAGCTATGGCTGGCTGTCTTTCAAATTTCAATATGGATACCGTGAATTTGAGACCAGTTCCTGAACGCTGATAGCTCCTTAGTTATTAAAATTGGGTATTGAATGACAAGGCTTTTTTCAATACTCAATACTGTGAAGGCAATTTGGCCGGTGCCTTAAAGTATTGAAGTTACCCAGTCCTAGAGTAGACAAAGTATTTCCAACACCTACCAAAAATCCAGGCAAAAGTGAATACATTATCTCACCCCTGCCTTCTTATTCTCTGATTCTTTTAGGTGCTGAAGTACGTCCCAGAGGTCACTCTGTATGAGCGCCCTAAGAGGCTGAAAGTGCGCTGGGTCATAGATGAGATCTTCCTCACACACCATGAAAAGTGTGAGTGTGCGTGTCCCTCCCAGCCCCCTCGCTGACACACCCAGACTGGCACATGCATCTGGAACTGTTGGACGAGTTCCTCTTTTATCTATTTTGCAACGGACTTCATATAATTGCAGCAACGCATACACACATGCAGCAAAGAAGAAGGCAGCATTTTGACTGACAAAAAAACACAGCTCGCATCATACACCGTGACATTTGTCCTTGCAAGTAAACCACCTACCTTCCTCTGTACACAGGCCAAACTTGTCTAAATTTTTCCTTTTTCAAATCAGAATTTCTTTCTTCTAAAAAACAAATTGATTCAAGATTCTTTGGAATACAAAAACATTACCATGCCACACTACGAAAAAACAACATTATAATAAACTCACATTTACATTTTGATTTAAGGAGTTTAATGGATGCCAACCTGATTGAATTCAAATTTGACTCCAACTGCTGTGTGAAACGTTTATTCATATTTTATGTGTATATATTTGCATCTTTGTGTGTTTGTAGGAACTTTAAGCCCTTCTTCAGCCAGAAGCATGCTGAGATTTGTGAGCATGAGACAGAATGAGGGAGGGAGAGGGGTTGGAGGAAGCGTAAACCAAAATAACACTTTATCTTGATGTGAAATTAGGCTAACCACAACCCTCTAGATCTAAATGGCATACTAACGCATTCAAACACACATTCGCTCTAGGCTTCTGCTCCATCCTTAAAGACAAAAAGAGTAGTTATTATTTATACTAAAATCTTCACTGCTCTATTTATTAGCGAAGCCTTCTTGTTTTTCACACATTCCTGTCTGCATATATTCACGCTTCCCTTTGTCTGTCCATCCATCCATATGCTTCCCGCCCCTTTTCCTTCTTTCTCACTGACTCCATCTCTCCCGCTTTCTAAAGCACACACTCCCTCTCTCCCTTCATCACTCTCTAACACATGAAAAGAAAAGTGAGTTCAGACTGCTGTGCTCTGCCCAGTATTCTGAGCATTCCTGGCATTTCAACTGCTAACTTGAATTCCGCTAACACGAATAAAACCGTGATCCTCAGTCCCTGAACACATAAGAGAAAAGAGTTTTTTTGGGACAAATCAAGCTGCCTGTTCGTAGATTACCAGCACTTCTGGATGAGAAAGGAGCCACTTTCAAGATACAGAACATAAAAGATTGCAGCTACTTCAGCGGTTTCAATCAGCATGTTCACATATTCAGCTCGACTGATTTTTTTGTCAGGCTGCTTTATAACCTCATGAAGATGCTCATGAGTATCACAATCTGACCCCATTTTGCAAGTCTGCTGGAGCACCACAGTAAAAAAGAGATCTGTGGGAATTAGTGTAATGTTCTTGGTGTTCTTATGTTCTCTGCTGAAAATACAACTGATACCTGTATATGTGTGTGTGTTAACGGCTAAGCTAAACCAAGGCTTGTAGAACAAAGACACAGCTACTAAACATAAATGGTATTGGTCTCCTCTCCCTGCGTGATGCATTTAACGTGAGAATGAGACCTATGCTTGCCTGGATGAGCCTATACTTTCCTACCTAAGAGGGGTTGTGCTGTGTTAAACTGATTCCCCCAGCCGCTGTTTCAATTCGTGCTGCGGACATGGGCCTCCTTGCTTTGGTGACCACCCCGTTGGGAGCGAAATCCGCTCCAGGTCTGCTTTCCAGTGGCCTTGGTCAAGCCCGCTCTACGTGTTGTAGTTTAAGTTTTAAAAAGGTGTATTTACAAAGATTGTGTTGCAAGACACAAGAAAATGTCTCTTCCAACAGTCTCTTTCCAATTGTGGTCTGCAGCACTCAGCCTGCCGCGGGCTGCTCCTTTCGGAAACATAGGCTGCGGTCGAATAGTCAATTTTGCTTAGGAAGGTTCCTAATGGAGTGAAATGACCCGGAAGTATCTAAGTGGCTGATAAGGAAAGGTGCTTCAATGCTTCCTTTGTTACCTCCTTACGCATAGGATACACTGGACAATCCTTTACAGAAGAAAAGGAGTTATTGCCGTCTCACAAGTCCTTGCGCCAGCAAAATTTAAAGCGACGCATGACCATTTTGCCGTTCCTAATCAATATAAAGGTGCACACTAAAGCCGTAATCCTGTACCCACTGTGCGTACATTTCATTTTCTGTGAGACATTGCAACACATCTTATAAGCCTTTTGATAATAATGTACTTTTTGGCACGGTTTGTTTTAATAAACTGGTTAATGCAAGAACTTTACTCTCCTCTCCAACGTTTAAAATGACAGTGAGCATCAGAACTCAGAACAGAGCACACTGGTGTTGTATTTATAGCCCAGAGTAGCGTCTGAAACAAGTTACCTGTTCGCCCCTCATGGCTTATTTCAATATACATGTTTTGTTAAAAAGTCACTATATAGGACTACATTATTATGACCATGTGTAAAAGTAGGAATATTATGTGACAATTACATGGATTGGCTCAAACGCCATTCAAATCGATTACCTGAAATACACACCCTCCCAAATAAGTTATTTGCACCCTTTCTACAGTCTCTGTAAGATATTGCTTTTAAATGATGCATTGTAGTGATGTATAAGTGTTTTCTTTAAAGATTTACTGTAATGATAAGAAAGCTGTTTTTCTTTAGTAACTGTAAATGTTTCCAAGCATGCAGTAATGTCACTGTAGCTGATATTGTGGGATATTTAAATCCCAAAACTAAAATCTGAAGAGAAAACATGACACAAGTTTTAGCTTATGAAACAATCAATTGAGTGACGTCTCGGCTCCGCTGTGTTTACAGTTTAGAGAATACTGTCCTCGTTAATGATGTATTTTTTTCACCCACCCGCAACCATCTAATCCTTATTTAACATAGAATATGTAGCCTACAGTAGATTCATAGATCTAACGCGTTCTGCTTATCTTGCATACATTTAACAATTGTTTTCATACAACCATCCTAATCGGGAATTAACTTCATTTGCTGAAGTTGCTGAAGTGTTTTATAACAACGAAATGACATGCAGTGAGTGCTTCACATGAAACGACATCTTTACTGCAGAATAAGAAGGGAAATAAAATGGTGAAGTAATATTTCCCACCGGGTTGTCCACATTTTTTAAGCCTGCATGAAACATCACGTTTAGAAAGCACAGACCCAGTATTCATTTGCGCTTGTTTCACCGGCAGACTCAGTCAATAACATCCGCCACTGTACGATTACAGCCGAGTGTAAGGGCAGTTAAATTATCCTTGCAACGCAGTTATGGTAAACGTCATGACCTCATGATGTTTACCATAAGGAAAAGTGGTTGGGAAAAGAACTTAGGAGGTAATATTTTGACTTTTCGACCGCAGCCAGTCTCTTGAATGAATCTCATCTCACACACTTGCAATGGCTGGGTAAATCAGATCAACACCACCACAGCCCTTATATGAGTCTGACCCTGTCAATCAGCTAACTACGCCCACGTCTCTAAAGTGACCTGTCTGATATCATAACCGTGTGTGTGTGTGTGTGTGTGTGTGTGTGTGTGTGTGTGTGTGTGTGTGTGTGTGTGTGTGTGTGTGGCGTATTAAAACAATAGAACAAGAATTCAAAGTAACTACTTTTCAATTCCAAACACATGAACCAGATGTGGGAAATCCCTCCATCATCCCCTCCCATAAGTTTAGGCCTGCTTACACAGAGAAAAAGGAATTTTACACACTACTTTTGTTCTAAAGGCAGACAAAAAAAAAAAAATACTGGGGACAATGGGACAATCCTGTGTTCTTGGTGAAACCCAATCAGCTGTGTGCCAATGGCTTTTTTATGTACTTGTGTCACGGGTGTTATTTGACAGGTGTGGGATCCAAACGTGTGTCAGGTTGTGTGGTAGTCAAATTCCTAGTAATTTGTCCCAGACAACCTCCACCCACACACCCAGACCCACACCCACACATTTTTGGGCTGTAGCCCCACCTTGCTATAAAGTTTCTTTCTTCTGTTCTCATGCAAAGTTTGCTTTCATTTCTGTGTGTGGCATTTTAAAAACACAAAAATAAACACACAGCTCGTACAGAGTGGGTGATTTGTTTTCACAGAGGAAGGTTGGCAGGTAAAAAAGTTATATTTTCAGTAGCCATCGAGCCAGATGGTGATTAGGTAACGTGTCATTTTCCGAGATGCTTTGCTGCTAAATGTATTGTTACTCGAGCAAGAGCTTTTTATGAAATCTGCTATATTCATGCATGTATGAGGGGTGTGTGCATGCTTGTGTGTGTGTGTGTGTGTGTGTGTGTTTGTGTGTGTATGTGCGTGTGTGTGTGTGTGCCAGTTTTCTGGCGTTATCAGCACATTCCATTGTTGCACACTCAAAAGTTACATTCCTCTTTTTTTCTCATAACAGGTTTGTTTCCTCCTCCAGTTCTTTACAATAGAACCACATGCATTTTAAATTCATACATATAAACCTGCTTGTGTAATTGTTTGGACTTTTTTGAATTGTTTATTAACGTCAGATAAGAGAGTCATAACCACACAATGGACACATTTCAGATCATCGTGCTTTGTATAACATTTGGTCCAGAGTTTCAGCTTCCATTGTGGGGACTGTACAATTATATTTTCAAGTCAGAGAAAGGTTTAGCAAAAACTTGCTTTGCTGTATTCAGAAAAAATATTCACGAGGAAACCGTATGCTTTACTTAAATAATTTATTGTGTTCTTCTCTATTGTTTTATTAAAAAATATCAGCTGGTTTGTCTTGATAAATAAAATTGTTTCAAGCATTACTGCCTTCAGTGTTTTGATTTATTTTTTTCCCTCACCAAAACATTATTTTATCAGATATTTGACTGTACAGTGTCTTTGGGGGATACAGGACAATTGGTTGTTGGATCACCTGTAGAGTGAAATAGGACATGTTTCTTGGATACCTCACTGGAAAGAGCGATGTAGGGTGACTGGGACGGAAGTTAGTAAGAATAAACACAAACACAGACAACAAGAAGAAAGCGTTTGGATGAAGAACAATGAGGTTCTTGCTTTCAGATACATACAACACACGGAGCGCACAAGTCACCATGGAAACCACAGATGTGTTTTTGTAACAGTGGTGAGTTAAGGAGAGGTCATATAATCGTGACTAAGTCTACTGTTTAGTCATGACGTAACGTCAGCATGCTAACACACTTATGACATTGTTAACATGCTGATGTTAAGTGGATAAAATGTTTACAATGTTAAGGATCTTAATAATTGTTAAATAGCACTAAACCTAGCACTAAAGTACAGCTGAGGCTGATGGGAATGCAATTTGCAGGAATTGGACAAATAGAAATTTTGACCGGATGATGGTTCTACATGAAAATGTAAGAAAGTCAAAGATATTATATTAGTTAATACACTATTAATATCTGTAGCAAATTTCATAGCAATCCACCCAGCGGTTCTCCTGACATTTCACTGAAGAAACTCAAATATCAACCAGATGTTAGAGGAAAAGCCAGGCAATCTTCTGGCATTCAATTCAACAGTTGTTAAAATATCACAGTCTGGACCAAAGTGGTGGTCCGACGTAGCCATCCCTAGAGCCATGCCACACACATGGCTGAAAACATGTGCATTAATGAAATAGCACACCATCCATTTAATTTGGGTTTTAACAACAAATTTTGGCTGACATGGATCATCAATATTTATTTCTGTATTATTAATCGCCAAGTTAGATATCAAAACTTCAAACAATGAGTTTTTGCATAATAACAACAACAACAACAACATGGATGTTGATGTAAACTCCATTTACAATTCAGAAACGGGTTATTACCCCAACTCCCATATGACATGAACACAGCATCAGACACATGGTTAAAAAGATGAGAGAAAAAATTAATTCAAAATTGACTTTAAAAGGATCACCCTTTTCAAATGAATATAGTATTACAAATATCTATTCATTCAATTTTCTAAATCTCTTAAAGTTGCTTCCTGTCTCCATGGTTACTGTGGAAACCCTTCCTGTGCTGTTTTTATAACATAGCAGGCTCCACGTACAACAAGCCACATCCCACAGGCCACCAACCATCCATCTCTGTCCATCCTTTCATCCATCTGACTTGTTTTTGAGTTATTCCAAGTAAAAAATTAAAAAAGAGATTCATCAAAGCAACGTAGCCATCTCTCAGTCCCCACTGAGTTGGGAAAGATTAAATAAGAAACATACAGCAAGATAAAAAAGAGTGAGCAGAATTAAGATTAAAAAAGTGAAATAAATATACAAGGGAGATAATATAAGGGGAGAGAGAGAGGGGTATGCTGGTTTGAACCCATCATTCCTACAAGGTTGTTTTTGTGTCTGTCAGCAGCTTCTTATCTTTTCCTTGAAGACAGACAAACACCTTTTTTTCATAAACATACATACATATAAACACTAAAGTATTAAGGGTGGGGGGGAAAAAAATGCTACAGCATTGTATCACAATATTTTCTCCAGCAATACTGTATCGATACATAGGCACCAAGTATTGATCTTTTATTATATATGTGTTGGTCAGTTTGTCTGCTTGACCATCCCATTTTGCAGCAGTAAAATTAAAGTGATATGAACAAACAGAGAAATGGTTATTTTTAGATAAAACCGTTCACAAAGTTTCCCGTTTGGGGACATCATTTGAAATTGGGAAAAATTAGAAGTTGGAGAGAAGGTTATAAATTGCAACATAATGCGGAATATTGCAGAATATTGCAACATATTGCAATATGTTTAAAATCGCAAAAATATCGTATTGTGGCATAAGTATTGTGATGCTATCGTATCAGGAGGGGTCAGGTGCTTCCCACCCCTATTAAGTACAGTACCATCAATGAGGCCTTCCCATTCTTTAACAACTGCAGTTTTAATGCCCACTCAGTATGTACTGTGCATCCTCATGCTAATATCCCACATTCCTTCAAAATCAGAGTCATGTTTCACATACATTCCTTATTCCCATTATTTTCTTCCCTTTTTTTTTTTCCTTTCCCTTATCCTCTCCATCCCATGATGCTTTCTCCGTCTTACTTATCAGGACAAATCACCACCCAGCTGTTACCAAGGAAACCAGGAAATGAAACCATAAAAGATGGAGGGAAACATCTGACGACCTTTATTCAAACCTCTGTCACAATATTCCCCTCATGTTTCCTTCTATCTTCTTATATTCTTCATATCCCATTTGTCATTTCCCGTTTTTCCCCTTTCTCGGAGGGTGTCACTTAAGTGCATAACTGGAAGCAGTGTTAAAAGGGACATAGTTTTTCAATCTTACAGTCATATATTAGTGATGGTGGTGGCCTCAAACATACATAATACCTTTCAGCATTTACTGTGCTTCTCAGACCATTTTCATATCTCTTCTTTGGTCGGTGGTTAAGGGCAGGGCTTGGCAATTTACTCTGCACATTAGAGGAATTTTCTCTACAGGGGAGGTTATCTTTGAGGAATCCTTTTTCCAAGACTTTATTTTCAAATTTAACGCTTTACTAATCAATATGTTATTATTAAAAATCTTTCAAATGACTACATGCAATGAGTAAG
>NC_045735.1:22814991-22818106 GCF_008692095.1 Etheostoma spectabile | reverse complement strand
TCGTGTGATGGACCCACTCTGTAGCCCCACCCCCCCACCCCACCCCCAGCTCTACAGAGCTGAAAAGCGTCTTACAGCTTGTTGTTTTGGTTTTCGAGCTGCTACTTTGTTGTTTTGGTTCACTCTCACAGCTCTCATCATAGTCATTTCCAGACACATCAGGGAAATGTTTTCAGCAGAAAAGCTCTGTTTAACTGTACTCCCTCTGCATCAAACAGCACAGGAACAAAGTGAACAACTAGCCTAACTTGTGAAATTGTTGAGCTTCCTCCAAGCGGCCCAAAAAAAATCTATTTCTGCAAGTTTGAATAACACCGACAAATCTTTAAAGTTGGGTGACTGTCAAAAGACGGATTGTAAGATGAATGGACAAAATCAAAGAAGTAGAGACTGAGATATGCTCTCAAATAGGTCAAGCTTTTTCAAACCTTGGAAACGTCTCTTCAAAAAGGTGGACGTTGTACAGCATACTTCTTTTACAGACTGGCTAGCTCTTCTCATGAGGAGTAGACAGACCTTTAACTGTAAAAATTAGAGAAGGAACCCTTTACTGTGTAGCTGCAGCATGGATAGAAGGGAAGACAACACCTTTCAAGGAGACCGTTTGTATTAAAACAGCTTTGGAAGGGAGGAAATGTAATTTAATACACTTTGTCATCTCCACCTCCCTTGTGAAGCCCCACCTAAGCATGGTCTTTGTGGCTGGCCGGCTGATGTTGTTCAATGTAATGTTCAATGGGAAAATCCTATTTGTAGTTTGGGTGACCAGACCCTTCAAACACAGCTCCTGGTGGTTGAATTTAGGTATAGTTTAAAAAAAAAAAATCAAGAGAAATCTACTTGAATTTTCTGTTTTTTCAGGCCATCCACAGACCCTGCAGCTGCTGTAATATGAAAGTTATGCAATATTATCAAATTGTTAAAATGTTGTACCAATATAAACTGTGGTTGAATTCAGCATGTTGCTATCCATGGAAATGGAAAAGCTTGGTTATTTTTGTAGCCAAAAACGAGTAAGTTAAGGCACAAAGCATGATCTAATTTAGGGTGGAGGTTCGTCACAGTGAATCAGCCTGGACAATGTTTGGGATGGAAAGGGTTGGGTAAATTGACCTGATTACAAACAGTCAAAATGAGAAAGAATTTGCACTGTCAGTCTGTCCTTTATTTCTTCCTCTGCACGCACGCACACACACACACACACACACACACACACACACACCTGCCTGACCTCCAGTCCCATCCTTCCTCCTTGTCCCTTGCTCCAATCTTCTCCTCCTCTTTCACACTACATTATAGAACAGCTTTCATTTAGGTATGAATATTAGATATTTCTTTTGAATAATGGAGAAACACCGTATGTGAGGAATCTGCAGACATAAGGAGAAAAACGACAGTCATACTTGTAGGTCTTCACTTGCACATTTAAAATAGTCCAATAAAAATTACATTCACAGATCCAAACTGTTCCATTAAATAAATTATTAACTCAAAGTGCAAGTCAAGAAGTGAGGTGTATGTGTATGTATATGTGTGTTATGAAACTGCATGTTTCTCTATATAATGATTCTAGGAGTGACTACAAGTCTTTGTGAAATATTGCGGACGGCCACAGTTTGTTGTTGGATAAATATTTAACAATTGCTTTTTAAGTATAAAAACAAAGTTTTTCTTGAATGGGATGTTTTTTTATTGTGCTTGCTATAGTATACGGCCCTTGGATTAGAGATGGTCCAATAGCATTTTTTGCTTACCAATACCGATTCTGATTCCTGAACTTGCGTATCGGCCGATACCGAGTACTGATCCGAAACCAGTGTGTCATATATATTATTATTAGATAATGGCTCAGAACAAACAATGAAGGCCATAGAACTTTCTTTTATTATCCAGTTTGACAGTCAGTTATAACGGAAAAAGAACATAAATCAACTACCTTAACATAGATTTTCTTTAGGGCTTTATTACACGGTATCGGATCGGTGCATAAACTCCAGTACTTCCCGATACCAGCGATTTAGGCCGTATCAGAGGCATATCGGAACATCTCTACATTAGATGCATTGAATAACACCCTCTAAAATGGTACTTAAAGTTTTACATGTGACTTCTAAAGAGATGGAGGCAAGCACAAACAACTATATGATTTTAATTTCTTGGTTTCTGAAAAGTCAGGTTTTGGAAATTACATTTATAGCTATATAACAGGGCAAAGGGATCGGAGAGAGAAAGGAAGAGGGAGAGGTACAGGAAGAAACAAATAACACTGATAGCCCTGAGGTGCTGAAGTCACTTTAATTTGATGGAAGTGATTCACTGCTGTGTCCGGGTGTGGGAGAATTCTAAAAGTTGTTGTTCTGGCAGCATGTGAACACACAAACACACATAAACACACACACAAACACACGCACGCACGCACGCACGTGGGAACTAGGGGTGTGAAAGGTAGACAAACTACAACCATAATTAAAAATGACATATTATTATTTTATTGATTACTGAGATCAACCTACTTCCTTTCATTATAATTAAATGGAATTGGATTTTAAAATTTGGTTGGTAAGATAACGTAATTTGATCAGAATGAAACTGCAATTTTTGCCAAGAGCAAGGCACGCTCCGCACCTCTGACACTCATTCATAAGTGAAGATAGTTGTGGAAACTTTTCCGGTGGGTCAACAGTACAGAAGTTAGCTTACCTACTGTATAACATGGCACGAAAGAGCATTTTGAGTTTCTTCATTAATCAATCACAGGCTAAAAAGCCTAATAGACCTGAGGCAGAAAACCCAGCAACTGTAACTGAAAGAAGTAGCAGCAGCACCTCTACACTGTCACTCCCACAGCGACCCTGCAATTAAAAGACGACGAGGCAGATTAGATTTAATTCAATGATGTGTTTTATACCCTTGTATTTTGTGGCTCAGCGTTTGAGCTTCTAGTAGGCCTATTTGGTACCATTGTTGTAACTTTGTGCATATCATGTGTTACATGTGCCTAATTTTGCTCTGTCTTGGATTTGGTTTTTCCGCTTGTGGAGCGTTGTGATGGAGACAGTGTGATGTGTGGTGGTTGACTTTGGCTGAAAATGTCACTCTCGAAAATTTGTCAGCA
>NC_045735.1:22813637-22814981 GCF_008692095.1 Etheostoma spectabile | reverse complement strand
AAAATATGTTCCCGCAGCCATGATCGGGCCACACAGACATGCACACGTACAACACACCAAACCCAGCAAAAAGAAAACTGCCAACGAGACAGAGGAAAAGATAGAATTGAGTTACATTTAAATGAGATTAAGAAGAGCTTTACCTCCCATGTAACGTATTCAGGTTTGCTTTGTGAAACTACTGGATGTTCTCTGGCATACACATGTGCGCGCACACACACACGCACACGCACACACACACAAAAGTAAAGACATAGTATTTTGTGTGTTATTACAATTTATATGCACTAACACCAGGAACGAAGAAACTATCACAAATTAAATTAAATTAAGTAAATTGATATTTTTACCATCTTTCACCCCGATCACTCTTTTCTTGCTTACCCAACATTTTGCTTTCATCTTACCCACAGCCCACCAATCCCTAATCCCTAGGAATAATTAAAATAATAAAACATCTGATCTTACTCATTCCCCTTGTCGATCTAGAGAAAACATAAAAATAAAACAACACAGCAAAACAACAAAACAGTATTACTTAAAAAAAAAAAACTTGAAATCGTTAGAGAAAACATTGTGGAATACTTGGATGCACTTTTGCAGCCGTTTGTTAGAAACAGTAAATCAAGAATTGGTCACAGCAAAAGGTTTTGAGGTAATACAGCCACTTAAGAAACTGTTTTGCTTGTTTCTGAATTCATCCTCAATTCAGAAAAAAAGAACCCCCTATTTTTGGAACTAATAAGCCATGGACTCATTAAGTCGGAAAGAAAGGGCCTGTATCACCTACTACATTTGAATGGCTAAATGGGTAATATCACTTCCATGCAGGACTCCCACGTTAGAATCCTGGACAGGGATTTTTTCCCAGCCACCATACTGGTTCACCAAAATGCTTTCCCGTTCAACAGAAATCTTCACACATGCAATACTGAAAAGGGTTTATAAACACAACTGAAATGCTCTCATAAACACTACTGAAACACACTCATGTGCTATACTCAAGACTTTCTCATATACACTATAAAAGTGAATTCCCGTTTCAGTTGTGTACATGTGAGCCATTCAATATTTTTTCAGTAGGGTGTATGAAAGCATTTCACTTGTATATGTGTGAGGTAATTGTGAATAATGTCCCAGATGGCTCTTCATATATTTCAGCCAGTGAACATTCCAAGCAGGAAAGTGCAAACGTGGTCTGTCTGTTAAGTATAAATAATCTTTGGTATTTTGTGTCTTGTGCATGTGAGAGAAACCAGTCTGGGGTTAGTCACACCAAAAAAGGTGCAAAAAACAGGAAACACATGGTTGGTTGGTAGAGAGAGAGAGAGAGAGAGAGAGAGA
>NC_045735.1:22811751-22813627 GCF_008692095.1 Etheostoma spectabile | reverse complement strand
GAGAGAGAGAGAGAGAGAGAAAGAGAGAGAGATTCAACACTGAGGTGCCATTGTCCAGCAAAAAGATGAACCTGGCTACATATTACTACTACTGTTTCCCTTGCAATGGTCGTGACAAAAAAATAAGATAGTTGCTGCCGTGACGACTTTGTGCTGGCCTTTTTATCGGTCTGAATCCCCACTAATGTAAATGTAATGTTTGGGACAATGTGTGGTCATGCAAGTTGCATTAGTTGGTCAGTCGAGGACATCATCATTCATCTTGATACAGTAGCTGTTTACATGCAGTGATGATGTCATCTCGTGTCATTGCTGCATCACAAATGCAAGTACCTTTCACCCCTGTCGAGCGTGAAAACATGCAGACAGTTATAGATCTTTTTAATTCAATATAAACTAAAACTAAGTTATATTAGTGCAATATAACAATACATTTTTATATCCAATCCTAATATGTATCCCCAAAAATAGTTTATATAGCAAGTAAAGTCTACAAAACTACTTGCCCAAACCTACCATCCCTCCAGAATATCTGAAGCATCTTCAAGGCAAAACAAAACAGACATGTCTTTACCGACTGAGTGAACAACCGGTATGAACTTCTAACCTTTGCAAAACTGCTCAGAAAGATTATGATTCACCATCATTATCAGGTTTTGTGAAGAGATTTCTAAAATGTAATTACTTCATTCCGTTGTGGGCAAAACAAGGGAGACCGAGAAATCACAGACTGTGCTTTGTGAATTAGTTCTCTGTTCCGTCAAGGTGACAAAGACGTTTCCGGTGCTCGTCTGGTAAAAAGGTCATTAGCTCTTGTTTGTACTGGAACAAAGTCATATTCAAAAGACTGACGTATTCTGGGGAAAATGCTCTTGGAAGACAAGGTCAGAAGCAAAGTGACAAGGAGACAAATCAAGTTTTACATTTCCTCTGGGCCCAGATGGTTAAAAAATGCACTTCCCAGAAAAGCCGAAATCTGAGATAGAGTCTGAAAAAAACTTGATTACTTTACGTTATGTGAAACATCACTTGAGGACAGTTTCCTGGATTGGTGATGTGGAAAACATGTCAGTAATAATCACAAGTGTTAGAAGAAGCTCTACACTGCAGCATGAGTGTGATATTTTTGTTTTCCCACGTTTTTATTGGATTTACCTGAATGTGTGTATTTTTATCAGTGTGATAAGCAGGCTGTAATCAAGTAGTAGCAGAACAACATTCTGTTTATCTGTGTGTGTGTGTGTGTGTGTGTGTGTGTGTTTGTGAGAGAGAGAACACCCACAGGCATGCTATCTGCAGTACAAAAGGAAGTCTGTTCTCTGACACCTCAGTCTGACTGCCATAACTCATAACTTACAATAACCACAAAACACACAGTTACATACCCACACAATAGATAATGTATGTGGATGGACACATCTAAATGAACACACAGTTGCAAACACACATACACACGCAGACACACACAATGTCACTAAGAGCAGACTGGCTGCCCTGGATGCCCCTCAGCTACATGATTTACAGTGAGTGTCTCTGAGCGTCTGACCTGTTTTCAATGATGTTGGTGGAAACTTCCGGACCATTATTCATGTCTGTGCAAAACCCTGACTCAGGGACACATTTTTTTTGTTTTATGTAAGTCCAATAGAATGTATTAGAGGAAAGGATTTTGGTTTCTTATTGGTTGCTTCTAATCGAAGATCCTTCATACTAAAGACATTAAGTATCGCCAGTGGTATGAAACAGTACACACTTCTTGTCTCCTAAAAAGACGTGGCCTCGTTTGAACGTGTAGTGAACGTCATGTGGATGAATGAAAAGTTATATTTAAATAATTTTGTAATATGTTCTTTTTCTAACGTTAGATATTTACACA
>NC_045735.1:22800708-22811741 GCF_008692095.1 Etheostoma spectabile | reverse complement strand
ATATTTAGCATCACAGAGATTAGTTTTGTTAGTTTGTTAGCTGACATTAGCTTCTCTGTATTCGCAGATCTCGCGAGAGTTCGGTCCTGAGACAGAAACAGGTCTGAAACAAATTAATTTTCTCCTGATGTGTCCGCCCGAAAAAAAGGCCATTTTAGCGTCAGAATTTTCTGGAGATATGCGACTTGTGAGAAATGGGTCCAATATCTACTTTCTTGACTATGGGGTGAAAGGATCGCTCATAATCTGTGTTCACATTCACTTCTCCCATTGGAATCAACACACTCAGACCTGCCGCTAGTCTTCTTAAGAGGCGTGGCAGTACAGGAAACTAACTCAAGTTCGGGCGACTTTGTTCTAAACTGTCTCTGCTGTAATCTTCAATTTGTTTTTCCAAGATAAACTGCCACATTCAGCTTCGTAAAGCACACACAATGTACGACAAATGTGCTGAGAGTCCATCTTATGGACTGAAAAACAGAGCTGTAGACACAAGTGTTGATTCTTTGTGGCATGGGCACTAAATGTATCCTTCGTAGGGCTGTGAAGGTACAGTGTTATTCTTTCCGCGGTGACAAAGCAACGTATCACTGCGGTATGGAGGTTAATGGTAACCCCCTTACGAGACTAGTGTAAGTTAAAGCACGAATGGCAGGGTGTCTTAAGTGTGTGACGTCAGTGCCTGTGTGGTCACGTAAGGAGAGCGAGCAGTAACGGAGAGTAATGTATGAGTGCTGCTCTGAGGAAAAGCAAAAGGAAATAGAGATAGCAAAGATTATGTAAAGTGAGTTATAAGTGAACATTAAAAACAGCAAACTTCAGCTTCTCAAGACGCAGCGGCTTTATCTGTTGTCAATACCATCGGTAAAGTGAATGGCGTTACAATTGATTTTTTTCTGTTACCATTTAATGAAGAATGTTAGCAATTAAATACTTTATCTAAACCGGGGAAGCATCCTGACATCTGAGGCACAGCCACGTTGCATGTTGTCAGAGTAGTATGTCCATTTCTTTAATCAGGGTTCAAAATACGGGGGGGGGGGGGGGGGGGGGGGGGGGGGCTTCTGGGAACTTGGCTCCCTGTAAAAGACATAAGCTCCTAAGAAAGCCTCATTCGAAAAATTTAATGAGAGCTCTAAAATGTTATTTTTTGTTGTCACTGGGTTTTTTGTAGACATTTTTATTTTCCCATGTAAGAGTTTCAGACGTGGTGTTTCAATCCTATATTTGTAGTGTATTGACACAGTTTGATGTATTTGTTATAAGAGTAATGTAGCTCTTTTAAGGAACAGCTCAGTGTATAGCTCTGGACGTGGTAGAGAGACCATGACGATGGATGCAAAACAAAGCCCCCCCCTTCTCTCTTTGTTGTTTCAGGCTAAATATTCTCTTGTGTATTAATAACATTTTTGCACTTAGGCGGGCACATTAAAGTATGCACATGCACACTCACAGTACCCCCCCTCTCCACCCCCCACCCCAAAAAATGCAGAATGCCACAGTGTAATTAGAGCACTGTTTCATATGCATAAGAGTAAGGGAGGGAATATCATAACGTCAATGAGATCTAATAAATTATCTGGATTACACATTCTGCTGGATATTTAATAATACCTAACATACTAATAGTAACTTGTAATGTCCTGTAATAAACTTGATTTACCAATCTGTCCCACCAATTTGTGTTTTATCCTCATTTTCCTTTTCGTTTTATGGCATGGCTCTACTTTTTGGCGCACATTTTTTGTCATCTTAAATTTCAAACAGGGGTCCTTATGCTGTAATTGGACCAGTGTAAGCAAGATGGAGAAGGCAGGAGTCTGACATGTGTGGGTAGGAGTGTTAAAAGCATTTTGAAGCCATTAACACAATTTTCTCTCCCTTTACAGTCTTTTAAAAGCAATGCGGTCTGACACTGTCTGTTTCAGCAGTGTGTGCTTCCACTGTGCATCTGTATCCAACAGGAAGATTTAAATCAGGTTGGATGACAATAAGTCCACCTCACACTCCTCCCTTGAATAAGTAATTTTCCATTTTATATCACTTTCTTCCTCTAGTAAAGAGAGAGGAAAAGACTCAGGTGTATCCCTCCACCTTTTTCTCTCTATATAAAGCAGATGCTAACATGCTCCCCACGTCTTCCTCTCCATTAGAGGAGCACGCTTAAATGTCTTACATTAATTTATTGTTTTTATAATCTATCAGAGTACCTTTATTTTTACTTTTCCTATTTTGCCCTTTTACTCTTGTTCATCTTTCTATCTGGATCATTAATCTGTTTTGTATTTTATTTCTCTCCACCTATGATCTCTTTTCCTCTTGCCATTTCCTGTCGCTTTTTTATACGAATAGTACTGTTCAGTACTACTCCCCTTCCCCCTCTCCATAAGTCTTTCCTTCTTTTCACTGTAGATCCTGTTTTGTTAAATTCTTCCAAAAGAATGCCCCTGCTTATTGTCTTCCTCTCTTTACACACCCTTGCTATCCCATATTTTCCTCTCTCCTTTTTCTTCATCTCTACCTGAGCCTCTTTTTGTCTCCCTGTGTTGATTTATTCTCTCACTGCTTACTAAACAAGCCTATTCTCATGTGTTCTTTGGTTCCAACTGGCTGAATGTGTACATGACCAAGCAGATAGATTTTTGTATTTGTAGTCCTAAAAGGTATAGCCTACTACAAAAATATAGCCGCAGTCTTGCTACCACAAGCTGATTTTAGCTAACGTTACCTAGCATGTCCAACGGGGCTAGTCAGTCTTCCAACAGCTCTGGGGCTAGTAAATCAGCACATAGGAGAATGGAAAGTGGCACGTCAACTAAGCAGGTGGCTACCTGATACATCTATAAAATAGCAAGGTGAGCAGTAAAACTACAGCAGACGACTACCCTTGGCTAAAATAACTTACTTTAAGATGCTTCAGGTTGGAGGTGAAGTCATTTGGACGCTGAAAGGAGGTTGGTTGCTGTCAAGCAGAGGTTGCACTGCACAGTTATATTTCATTTCATATTTCATTCATTCATTCATTGAATTTCCAAGATGGAAACACATTCCTGCCCTGGCTCTGTTGTGCCGGCTCCGGATCCATCTATTCTCTACCTCTCAGTGATGACGCAAAAAGCTCATTTTTTTGTGTCATATTGGGGCTTCTGGGAAATGCATGGATTTGCCTTAATTCATTTAGATAGTGAATGAACTTGTGAAACAGAGAAGTATCATCATGTAATCCATTGATTTCAACAATGTAACTTTCTACTTTTTCTAAATACCAACTATTTAAATTGTAACACAGTTACTTATAATTTGTATTCTGAATATGCAACGGCGGTACATGTATTCCGTTACTCCCCAACACTGCACATACAGCAAGTACAGTATCAAAATGCTTATTTTCAAATTGTTGAATTTAGATGCTGAAGATGCCACACCTTCACTCACATCTCTCCACACTCTCCACATTTGGTCAGCTGCTTTGTTAGACGCCGTCCGTCCGACTGCTTGGCTGACTTCATCTTTACTTATAAAGCATGTTAGTGTTAGAAACACTACTCGAATTCTGCCCTTGCTACACAAGTAGAATCACACACACACACACACACACACACACACACACACACACACACACACACACACACACACACACACACAGACACACAGACACAGACTATCAAACAGGACAACAGGCATTAAAAAAAATACTGTAGACTATGGCTGTGTCTCAAATCGCGCCCTTCTCTGCTAAATACTAACTATTTGAGTACATACTGCGTTCACATTGTCGAAGTGCGGTCAAATGCAGTGCACTTAGGGTACCCGGATGGTGCACTCAAAACGGTCAGAAAGTTGAGTGTGGATCGATGGACACTTTCCACACTCAACGGTCGCCATATTAACGTAACGTAAGTGCGCGATTTGAGACACAGCCACTGTGTTGCCTGGACATCTGGAGTCACATGAGAGCCGGTCTGATTCAGAGAAAGCGTGTGTGTGTGTGTGTGTGTTCCCCTCCAAGGAAAAAAAATTATAATTGAAGTTACTGTAGTGCATTCCATCAGCTGTCCATCTTTTCAAGACAAACGCATTTTCATCATAAAGTATTTAAATATATAAAAAGATTTTGTGGTATTAAGGGGCCGTAGTAACAGTTTTGTGTTCTTCAAGATAGAGGATTGAGAAGAGCTCCTCTGAGACAGTCCTCAATAACACTCCACTGCTCTGATGCAATGCTGATGATATAGACGAAAGCCAAAGATAACAGTTTCTCATACACAAAACACACTGGAGCATAAGCAGATACGAGTATTCTCACAAACACAGATTGGTTTGTCAAAAAGTCCTTCGTACAGAAATATATCCAGTCGGGAGCTGGTCAAGTGTAGACGATGCAAAAGGAATTACAAGTGAAGACGGGTTGGCTGAAAAAAGTGTGCAGCAAGCCGCGATTTTGAAACAAACCAATTGTCCTCAGAAATAATGTGAATGCAGATATTGAAAACCTCTTCTTGTAAACACACTGACAACCAACAACACTTTGTCAACACAGATCAACTCTTCTTGAGAAGAAAAACAGAATAATCACGCCTTACAGTAAATACACTTTTGAGAGCAGCTTTTGTAAAAACAGATTAATCCTTAAGTAAATAACACCAGTGTTTCCTCCATGCTGATTTTGTAATGGTGGCCTGCCATGGCAAACTTTCTGCCGCCACGGTGTCAGAAATAGGGCAGATGCACAATGTAGTCGAGGTTGCCTTTTAAATTATCCTGCCGACATAATGCACCCCCGCTGGCTGCCGCTCACATTCCAATTTAACAACAAGTGCAACTCTTCAGAGGTGTATGGGCCCGTCCAGTTTAACTCCACATACTGTTGTATTGATGTAGTTAATTGTCAAACGATTGCTTTCTTCCGAGTCGACTATTAAACTAACAACTCCACCAAGAACGTCACCGCAGTGGGTCCGTTCTAATTGGACAACGTTCAACTTGTCAGTTCTGTCAGCTTATCGTCCTGATATCAAACATCTGGAAACATTAAAACGTTAAGTGAGTCAGTGTAATATTATATAAATTGGAAATAGTCTATAGATGCTAGAGGTGCACAATTCAGAATTTTTCCCAATTCAATATCGATTTTTAATTCAAAAACAATTCTCAATAAAAAAAAAAACATTCACAGTATGTAAATGTAGTTACTTTTCCCATGTGATGGTATACACAGAATTATAAATTAAAACAAAATATGAATTGATTTTTGGAATTATATGAATCAATTTTGAATCTGTAGAGCTTGAATCACGATGTGACTGTAAATTGTTTTTTTTGGACACGCCTAATAGATGTAGTCATCTGAGTTTTTGTTTCCCTATGAAGAATTTGGGGGTGGGAGGGTTTTTTTTTCTTGACAGACCTGCGCCCACCACTAAAAATAAATCCTAAAGGAAACACTGAACAAAATTTGGTGCCACTCTGGTCCTATGAGAAGGGATGCCTGATGTCCAGTAAGACAGTTCAACAATATGATAAACCTCAAAGTTATTTTTTGCCACAGGAGGGGGCATCCACCAACCACTGCCTGATATTTATAAAGAAAGCAGCTTCAGTGTCACATGCTCCATACTGACCCTTTAATGTGGAACAATACACACTGCAGTTATATGGAGTGAAATTGGGATTTTTCCTTTTTCTTTTGTTCTTAAGAATGTATACGTGTCATATTGGCCCGCGTAAGACCACACATGGTCTGAATCGGCAGGCATTCACTGCATGATTGTTACTGACACTTCACCGACTGTGCCTCTCCTCCCACGTAAGTACAGCCAAGGTCATGATGAGTCATCAAAAAAACAAAATGGATACAGGTGAGAGAAAAAAAACTGATGAAAACGCTGTTGTGGTGTAACCCCCCTCCCCCCCACCATGCAGCTTGCACTGTCACAAACACAGATCCCCTTTAAACTCCCAATTTTTTACAAAGCCTTGCACTTTACCACAAATGATTGAGTTGCCCATTTTTCACAAGACCCATTGAAAATGGACCCTCGTTGGCTGCAGGAACGACAAAATAAACTGCAGAGCCCTAGAAGGGTCTTCACCTTCATTCATTTGACATCGTAAAGCCTCTGGTGCTTCAGATGCCAGTTATTACACAATCTTAGAGATGAGACATCCTGCTGTCAGTCAAGAATACACAGTGCCCTTCCTTGTAAAAGGCAATTCTGCAGAGATTGGAGCCTAAAAACTGCTAAATAGCTTTAAATCTGACAGTGTGACTTATTTACTGTTTTTCATCACAGGCTTTGGTGAGCTGAGATTAGATAGGATACTAAATTGTGACTTAACTAAACTGTGCAAGAAGACATGTCAGCTCTGGCACACACACACACACACACACACACACACACACACACACACACACACACACACAACTTTACATAAGACAGTGAGCAACAACACATTACAAAGAAAGAACATGTATGTCTGAGCATATGCATCCTCCTAATATCCTTATGTGTGACTGTGTGAGTGTGTGTGTGTGATCCACGGTTTGTCTAAGGCCTAGTAGACAGGGTCGTGGTCATAAATCCGCCCAGCCATAACCACAGTGTTTGCAGGTTCGGAGAAACCATAAACATCAGCACTGAGCGGCCCGCTGCCCTCAGAGGAGGCTGAATTAAGTGGTGAGTGTGTAGCTGTGTATGTGTGTGTGTGTGTGTGTGTGGGTGTGTGTGTGTGTGTGTGTGTGTGTGTGTGTGTGTGTGTGTGTGTGTGTGTGTGCATTAGTTTGCTCAAGGGCATTCCTTGCTGGAGATGAGAGCAGAGTTCAGTGATTGGTCAGGGGTCTGAGAGGTTATTAATCTACACTGCTCCATTGGCTGTGACGGCAGAAGGGAGGGGTTAGTACAGCTGGTCAGTTAGCCGCTGTCAGCTTTCTAATCTGGACCATTCTTCAATATTAGATAAAGTGCGCAGAGGATCACTGCAGCCAAACTACATTCACTAAAACACTACATTTCTCTGTCCTGTCCCTTTTAGTTTCTCACCATTTTTTTTATTATTAGGCAGCAAAGTTGGTTTAGAGGCAATTATTTAAGATCAAAAGTTCCATTTGTGTATCTTTCAATAATCCTGATGGCACCTGCCCTACTTAGCTTTATTACAGCATCAAGAAACTACTGAGAATCAGTAGGAAACAGCATGTTGAATGGTGCCTTCAAAGGCATTTGAAATGACGGTATGTACCATAATATAATAATTGTGTCGATGGGACAGGAACCGTTGTCCTTTGTTTTTTCATTAGAAGGCACATTCAGTCTTTTTTTTTTGTGGCAGAAAGATGTCAAATAAATGTTAAAAAAACTGCAACAATTAAAATGAATAGGGAGCAAAAGCAACATAAGAGATGTTTAAAAAGTGGTAAAACAATATAATGGTTTATTTGGAAGAGTTATTTTATCAGGTTGCATGAGCGATTTGCATGTGTCTGTGTCTGTGTGCACCTTTGTGCTAAATCTAAAATGTGTAAGGTGTGCAGAGGTAGAGGAAAGAAGGTGTGGGTGTGAACATGAGAAAGAGAGAGGAGCTGTTGGAAGGATCTTGTATTATTTTCCTCCAATTATATTTTAATCTTCCCCCCATCTTCTCATCTCCTTCTCTTAATCATTTTTATTCCCCCCCCCTCGTCCCCTCGTCCCCCCAACCCCTTCCTCTTTTATAGCAGAAAAGGTTGGACAGTCCAATCTCCTTCAAGATTTTTTGTGGTTCCAGTCGGATCCTACAGTAGCTATAGGGTGCCTTTTTACAGCTGCTGCATTCTTGTGGAAATGAAAGAATATAATTCAACTTGTATTACAGCCACCATCTGCTGGACAGTGAGCTACTGATAATTTAGGATCAAGTCAATAAGAAAACATGTTCAAGAATAAAGAAGGCACACACAAGATTTCATGTACGGTTTGACCACAAAATTGCGATAAATCTGCCCACTGTAACAAATCCTGCATTAGTGGACACCATTTGTGACCACAAGTTGGAATCTGATTGATTCCAGACTAAAGGCCTCATGTTAAATCAATCCAGAAAACAGCCTTTAGATGGTGTGTGTGGCCAGTGACAGTGACATTGATCCCGCACGGTAAAAACACTGCAAAAAGCTCACCAAAACTTCAATATAAAATAAAAGCCTCCACGTGGATTTATGAATAGAAAAAGCAAGTAAAAAAGAGAGCAACTGCGTGGAGACAAGCCGTTCCTCTACAAAAGCATTTAGATGATGTAGCCTACATAACATATACATATCAAAACACATTTTCATACAGATAATTGTGGCAAAGGTTCATTTTATCACCATGTCTTCCACGCATTGAATTCATAACAAGATGTGATTTCTACATCCAGCAGCATTGGTTCTATTGAAACGAGTGGGTATAAAATGGTGCCCCGGTGCTAAGTGAGCTTTGCAACAGCCCGTGCCATCTGTTGAGCATCTGTACTGAATGAAAATGGTTTTGCAGAGACAGCAATTCAGGAGGTACTGACAACTACAAAAACTGCTGAAGCTGACTTTAAAAAAGGATGCTGGGCAAAGGGCAAAACCCTCAAACCTAAATCTTTTCAAGCTGCGTGCTCAAGGCACTCCTAGAGCCAAGGTTTAAATCTCTAACGTTGGCATTGTTCAACTCTTGTGCTCTGAATGTTATTTGAGAAACTTGAGTTTTTCCTTTTCAAAAAGCAAAAGCAAAGCAACATCCTTAAAAAGGTCCCATGACATGAAAATTTCACTTTATGAGGTTTTTTTTAACATTAACATGTGTTCCTCCAGCCTGCCTATGGTCCCCCAGTGGCTAGAAATGGTGATAGGTGTAAACTGAGCCCTGGGTATCCTGCTCTGCCTTTGAGAAAATTAAAGCTCAGATGGGCCGATCTGAAATTTTGCCCCTTATGAGGTCATAAAGGGGCAAGGTTATCTCCCCTATTTCTGCTTTACCTGCCCAGAGAATTTGGCCCACCCATGAGAGAGAGACACCATGGCTTCCAAACGAGCAAAGTGGCAGTTGGTCAAGCCCTCCCTCCTCCTCAATACTTACAAACTCAGAAATGGCACATCCTAAGGAAAGCTCATTGTGGTACTGGCTCTAGTGGCTGTAATTCTGCACCAAGGCTGAATTCTGGGAAAGAGACTTCAGATATGGTATTAGGGGACCACTAAAGTCTATATAAAAGCATCCAAAGAGCACCATGGCATGGGACATTTAAAAGAATTCACTACAGATGATTTTAGGATTTAAAGATTTGTAATCCACTACTCTGAGTCAACATTACTTCCTTACATTTTTTTTAAGAGAAAGGAAGGGGTGGAGGGATGGGAAAGAAATAAATGTATATTGATGATAATGATTATGTTAGAAGAACACATTTAGGCTATAAAAGGGCGCATCAACATGTCAAAGTAGACTACATCACAACCCAAAAGCTGATATCTCCAAGCCAGTGACATCTTTTGTATGTGCATACAACTGATGATCACTTAGGCTATACAACGGATTTATCAGTGCTTATTTTCCTAGAATTAACCAGAAAAGAGAGAGAGAGAGAGAGAGAGAGAGAGAGAAAGAGAGAGAGAGAGAGAGAAGGGCAAGCAACTGAAATCAAATCACCGGCCATTTCTCATAGAATCAACACCATAACCAGAGCAGCGTCACCAAAGCAGATAACACAGATATACAAAACAACTACACAGCGCTGCTGCAACAAACACAAGCAAAAAGACAGCAGTAGCCTACTTTCACAGGGGTAGTCAAGCACGCTAGCTGCAGTACGTTGCCTAGCTACAGTAGGCGTGACCCTCTGTTCAACAGGGTGTTGTTGCACTCACCTGTGTGAACGTCATTCTGCTGAGTCACCGCGAAGTCCTCAACAATCTGCGATGGCTTCAACTTGTCTGCTCGCTCATTCTCAGTCCTCAATATAACCAGTCCACTTAGCCCCATTTAGCCCCACTCAGTCCCACTGCGATCTTTTAGAGTTTTTAACTTTTGGAGTGGAGGAGACCCTGCAGTCCCATCAGGGTTTCTTGTCAAAAACAGTAGACAGTCCCAACGCACCTCACCGAACGTAGAAGTTATTCAGGGAAAGCACAAGTCACCTGGATGGTCCACCTTTTTAGCATTTAGCCTGTTCAAGCATCCATCCAGCACGCACCTGCTGACAGGACATTAGGTGTGTTTGATTTGTTTCACTCAGCATGCTGGCTGGGTGGTGCAGTCATTAAGATGCAACTCTTTTTTTTTCTTTTCTTTTTTTTACCTATGCAGAAGTACAATTTTGCTAATCTTCGGTTTTTCTCTGGGTGCAACTTGAAATGTAGCTAAGTGATAAATGGATAAATTACCATTACTATTTTTTTTTAAATACTCAAAAAGCATAACCTAAAAATAACACAAAAAACGATTTGTTAGAATAATGACAGTACATATATTTTGTTACTTCTGCATTTACAGCATCAAGTACTGAATAAAAGAAGAGCAGACAGACTTGAAAACCAGATTGCATATGCCAAATATAGGCTACGCACAATACAGACTGCTGTAATACAATTATCTCCAGAATCTGCAGAGAGAGTACAATTAGTAAGCAGAGTTGGGAAATGATGACATAATGACATGCTAAATACATGCTCACACAGACAGGCAACACACAACATCACATATCACCTTAAAATCATCAACAAAAAGTTTCATTTTATAATCACAACCCCAAGGTTGTTTTTGCAAGCGAGAATGTTAATTATAAAATTAACCCACACTTATCTCACTATGGTGCGGGGAACAGAAAATAATGAACTGGCTTTTCATCCTAACCATTTTAAACAGTCAATAATCCTAAATACTGTAAAATATAAATATGTGTGTAATATGGAGAGATGGCAAGAAGTCCTGAAGGAATTCTGTCTAACATCTAGCAATAATACATTAATCCCTTTAGTCTACAGGGAGATCATGGATTAGAGTAAGAGAGAGAGAGAGAGAGAGAGAGAG
>NC_045735.1:22788922-22800698 GCF_008692095.1 Etheostoma spectabile | reverse complement strand
AGAGAGAGAGAGAGAAAGAGAGAGAGAGACAGTATTATGTTCAAGTTGGTGTTGTTATAGTTTATGTTGTGCCAGTTAATTTCCTTTTATTTATATGTTATCTGCTTTGGCAATATCAGCAATGTCTTGTCATGCCAATAAACACAATCTACAAATTAAAAAAAAAAATGAGAGAAACAGTAAAGTAGGACGAGTTGTTTTAACAAGGCAACGAATCGAGAAAGATAAGTGAGAAGAGAGCAGGGGAGGAGAGGAGAAAGGGTGCGAAAAGGAAGTAGAGAAAAGGGTGTAAAGGCACAACACAAGAGTTTATAGACAAATAGCAGAAAACAAGAGAGGAGAGTAAAGAAGGACAGAACAGAAACAAGATGACGCAAAGAGAGAAAAAGAGCAAAGAGCAGGAAATTCCCCTGAAGTGTGTTTGCGTCTCTTGAGAGGATCAAACATCAGAGAGACGAACGACCTTGCGGTCATCTGTCAGCCCTTCTGACTCTGCTGGAGGCAGGATATCTCTCCAGGGAAAGACCACACTGGAACACAGAGATAAACACACACACACACACACACACACACACAATCGTACAATATACTGTGGAGAACATATGTGTGTTCGCACATTCCCACTCACACATATAAACAAAGCAAAGGCATTAAAAAACTCGTCGCACAGCACAAAAGCTGTGTTTTCACCTATGGAGTAAAAAGGGATGGTGTCATATTACATCATAAAGGCTTTCACTGTACAGATTGATCGGCCAGTCTTTTTCTATTTTCAACTTGCTCACACTCTGTCTGTATTTTACACACTCACATTACCGTGTATGGCACTCAGATATAAAGTGAGTATATTAGGCTTTTAAAGGATTGGTCCACCCTAATTACAAAAAGAAATGCTGACTGACAAATAATTCTTAACACACTTTCTAGAAATCTGTCCGTAGGCTACTCAACAACAATTTTCATTGGAACAACGCTTTTTTACTTAGCTTTAACACAACATGAACTTCTTTTCAAGGAGGAAAATATCCTTTTTGTAAATGGCTAACAACTTGTTCTCTATTTTATTCTCTCCAGAAGCCAACTTAGCCTTTGAAATAGCACTGCATGATACCATAGGAAACAGCTGCAGTGCTGGAAAGATTGTATTTTCTACCGTTACACTGCATTTATTCTCAGGGTGTAATACTGTTGCTTCTCACATTCAGAATGGTGTGAGACCATTTGGACCCTCCGTCCTTTCAGTGTGGTAAAAATGCTGTGCAAGTATTTGACTGTTCATTATATTGTTATAAACAGGCGCAGCACATTTTTATGCTAGCTAAGGCAGCGGATGACCACTTGTACAGTGCCTTATTAAAATCTCCCCATCCTGGATGACAGCGCTGCCGTAAGGAAAGGTCCATTACAGGCAGAAGGTATCACAGATATCATAAAAGGACACACATGTTGCATCACTTTAATGATAATATGAACTTTGCATGATCACTGATTCAGTTACAGTAATAGTAAGAATAATATTAATGTAAATAAAAGAAAACAGGCTGCAGACCGGGCTAGTGTGTGTATATGTAGTCATTTATTATGTAGTCATGTATGCACTAAACTTAATATTTTACAAATAGAAACTCACAAACAAACAAAGTGACATTTAAAAGCATTTTTTTTTTTTAAGCGTTTGAGGTATAGGAAAAGTTACAGGGTAGACGTACAGTAAAGAGCGTATTCTGTTTACATGTCAAATCAGAAATATACCGTTATATATAAATCCAACTGGCCATGCTCATGTGTCTTTGTGTTGTGAAATATCTTCTTTAATCAACAATTTCAAATAAAGAGGCTAGCAATATTTTATACTTTATTTAATATCAACAAATCTCATGAAAAGACGGAAACCAGCAGTATGTTGGTCCATCACCATCATTGGGTTTCAGGCCCATTTGTTCCTGTCGAATACGTACATCTTAAGACATGAATCACACATATAATGTTAATTTAAAATAATAATAATGATGTGTTGGTTTTTGTCCTGTCTTGCAATTTACTGACGGCAAGGAGACATATAAAATATCACCAGACTTACATCTTATTTGATGTCGATATGTTTGTTGTATTTTATAAATAGAATGTGGCAATAAATACATGTTAAAGGGCCCAGTATTAAACACTATGTTTAGAATAGAGGGGACTGGTCCTCTCTGTGTCAATCACATCTGCTGGAAACCAGCTGGATCCCACTCCTCCTCTCCCACATGTTGTCCTCCTACCAGTGATATTTCCCATCTCGCCCCACACCTCCTCCACTCTGCTCCCTTGTTTTTTTTCGAGCACTTTTCCGGCCTCTTCCTCCTGAGCATCCTGTGGATAGTGTTAGCTTTTCCTCTCACTTCCCACCCCTGAAAACCCTCTGCTGAGGCGAGACGTACTGTGACATCTTTTGTAATCCAGGGTGTTTATTGGAAAAACAGCACAGTGAAATGTGGTCATCACACAGTGTGTTCACAGTGAAGCTGATGGAAGCAGTGGGAGATACCAACGGTGTCATCCTAGCAGCCCCAGAGACCACGTTTCAGCCACAAAGCCTTCTCAAAATACCCAAAACAAAAATAAAAAATAATAACAAAAATATTATGAAAATATGTTTTCTAGTACTAGAAGTAGAGCACATTAGTCAGATGTAAAACATAAATTAAAAAAAACCCTCAAAATGTAAACATTTTATAGCATTACTGTTTGGCTGAATCATAAGTGAACCATGCACTTAGTTAGTCCCATACAGATGGTGGCACATCTGAGGTTTCTGTGGTTCTGCGTTGAAACGAGGTTAAAGTCTGATGCAGCAGTGATTAACATTTTAAAACCGGAAACCTACTTGAGAAATCTCGCCTCATGTGGGAACCTAAAACATTTGACTTCAAATGCTTTATGGGGACCCTCCAGATCTTGGCCCAATTACTGTGCTGTGTTCCAAAAGTTAAAACACCAGGATCTGATGCATTAGACAAGCTGCGTAAGGACAGACTCAATGTTGTAAAATGAACAAATCTGACTGTATTCTGAGATGGAGTGATTACATATCTGCAGGATAGGAAACAAATGAAAAGGTCAGGCTTTGTTCTGTTTATATCCTTGTGGTTTTTTTTTTTATTTATTTGGACTACATGTTACAAATATGTGTGTTAGAAAGATTATCACAGAGAAAAAGCAATGTTTACGTCTGACATAGACAAGCTTTATATAAGCATTGTATTGTATTGTTGGCTCAACAACATACAGTAGGAAAGCCCCAAACACTTATATGGTGGACGTCATGGAGGAATGAATGGAGGAAGTGGGATTTAAGAGGGTCACAAAAGAAGGGGAATGGAGGGAAGGGTGGGGGGGTGGTTATGTCTGAGTGGTGGACTTCAGGAAGGTGACCAAGCATTACAATTATAACCCTTATTATGCATATGGTTGATTTTTATGTGGGTTCTATTGATTTTAGCACTTAGTTGTGTCAGTTGTAGCAATGTGACGCATATGCTGCATTTAAAATCACTGCACAGAAATTACTCATATTATGTGGGTTTGTGATCAGAAATCCAAACAAACATTTTACGAAAGCAGCTCCTGAACGCCAGTCACAATTCTATTACAATAGTCTCTCAAACCTGGCATGCTAATTTGTGATAACGACTCTGTAAAACACATTACCTTGGAAACAAGCCCTCTGCAAAGCCTTTTCTGTTTGCTGCAATACTGATGTTAATGTTCCACCTCTGCCTGCAGAGAAAAAGTTTTGTTTTGAATGTTGAATTTTAAGAAGCCGTCGGTAGATCGCTAAACTCAGGAAGAATAATCAGGTCAAAGCGTTTTTCTGTTGTTTTTTTTCCCCTCATATTTAAGATTGTAGAAAATGTACACTATGCTTTCTCCAATATGTATTGTGTAATTTTCTGTATATTGTCATCTAAGCCAATACTTTGCACTTTTGCTTGTTTATTTGCATATGGAAAATAAAAATGGGATTGAAAAAAAGATTGTAGAAAAGGTGAAGAACAAATCAACTGTCAGCTCAGTATTGTAGTAACCGTTAACAATGAATCACTTGAATGATCATTATCTCTCCCTCTCTTTCACACTCTGCCCTCATGTTCATTTTTACATAACTCCCACCCTACCTATCCCGACCTTCTGCATCCAAATATTTCCCTTTAGCCCCTGCTCTCCTCCCTACCTCTGTCACCTGTGTCATCCTTTTTTCCTGTTCTTCTGCAAATTTTCTCATTTAGGTTTTATAGCCTTTTTCTCGCTGCCTGCATCATCTCTCTCTCTCTCTCTCTCTCATCCCTCTGCCTCTCTTTCACTCTCTGACCCAGAGGGCTGTGTTTTGCCGAAATCCAATCCACTCTCTTTTTTAAACCTGCTGTTACATTTCACCCCCATTTTGTCACACTGCAGTGCACACACAATACCCGCTCCTCCCTCATTTCAACCCTTTTCTCCGTCTCCGAAAACTCACACACATTCGTGTGCACACAGACACACTCACAGGGTGGGAAAAAAGACAGATACAAGAAATTAAACACTTAATTAAGCCATCCAACAAATGTGATGCTCTTGGTTGGATTCAAGCACAAACACACACAAACACACACAAACACACACAAACACACACAAACATACACCCTCCCTTTTGTGTTCAGTGGACATCCATCACTGCTTCACTGACTTTGCTAAACCTCAACTCAGAACCAATCACACAAAGGTTAGGAACTAGCAGAGTCCTTGTGAATGTGTTTGTGTGTGTGTGTGTGTGTGTGTTTGTGAGAGAGAGAGAGATAGAGAACCATCATTTGCATTTGGAACGGACTCCTCTAAAGCAGATCGAGCAGCGTGAACTGTAATCTGTATTGTTTGCTGTTGAACAGTTGTGATTTCTGATAGTGTGAGGTGGAGGGTCAGACCAGCTCTGAAACACACATGCACCTTTATGTCGTGTGTACATGCTGAACTAAAATTCTGAGAGTTTCTCACCAACCACCTTGCTGGAAGCGTGCACATGTTATTGACTACTACTACTGCTAGAAAAATGATAGCAATAATGAAATTTGTTTCATCTTTATTAAATAAATATGAGCTCAGGCAACAAAATAACTGTGAAACAAACATTTAAAACTAAAACCTTTTGAATTGTGGATTATGTTGCCAAGGTAACAAGTATCCCTGATGTTTTACACACTATTTTATGACATGTATAACATGAGTGGAGTAGTGTTTTATGATACTAACAGTAGAATAATTCAGGTATTACAAATTGCCTGAGATCCAAATAATATAATGTGTATGTCTAATTAAAGATGGTACTGCTGCTCCCTTTTGCTTTCTGGTCCATTAAAGGAAAAGAAAGGACCTTTCATTCCAGTATTAGCAGTGTTCTTAAACCAAAAAGCAGACCACCGCAAAGTCAGTTATTCTGTTTTCTTCTCCTTTGATGATTTCCCTTGTAACATATTATGCAAATAATCACGATATACAGTAACGACATGTTTTACAACTTGTTGGTCTCCGAGCTAAGGTGCTTAATTAAATGAAGGATAGTGTTAGTATCCCAGCCTGACATTTTGGAGTGTTAATAATTTGTCCTGTTATTTGACGCCCCAGTCAAATCCACCTTTCATGACAATATTGTCTTCCCCTGAGGCTTACAGTGCTCACAAAAGCCCCGGTCGTTACGGTCTCAATGTGCTTGTCCTTTCACTGTTGTTTGAGAAAGAGAGCGGCTCCAGTCTGTATCCACTGGTTGGGATTCACTCCACAGGGAAGACAGATGTGCGTGACCACCTTCACCCTCTCTGAGCTCGTATACAGAGGCAGCCAGATACTCTCCTCTGATGCAGTGGAGTCAGCAGCAGAGTTCTGAGATCAAACGCAGAACACACACATTTATGAATGTACATGCAATAACTTTATATTCAAGTAGTTGACATGTATTAGAATGATAAAATAAAATGTGTTACCCAACTACACCACAAACACTAATGAATGACAAATAAATACGCAATGTTTGGCATTCAGCCATAGACAACAAATCTGAATGTCAAAAGACTGAACGTCCTCGGTGTTGCTGTTGGCACAACACACACACATACCTGTGGAACCCAGGCCATGTAGCAGGGGGGGACAGCCGACACACTGGGAGAGTCATGTTGGTTCTCACAAAGATGAACACCGTCAAAACTGCAACCCTCCAACTGGAGACCTCCGACCTGGAAAAGGAAGTAAAGAGATGGTGTAAGAAGCAAAAGCAGGCAAAGTAATAGGGGCAAAGACAAAACAGGACAACGTGATTGTAAAGTAAGGAGAAAAAAACAGAGATAAGAGATTATAAGAAGTAAATTAAACAGAGGGAAAGGATGACAAAGTTTGAACCTGAGATATAAATAGATGAGAAGAGAGAAATAAAAAAGTAAAGAAAAGAAGAAAGCATGTAAACAGAAAAAAATGTAGAGCATGGGAGGAAGACACACATTGCTGTACCAGATTAACTAGTATGTTATGCACATTGTACATGAGTGAGAGGTTCTATGAGTGAATTCAGTCTAGTGAGTCTGGGATTTTCCACAGTAGAGCAGACAATAAAGGGAACTCTGGCGTCAAATCAGACATACACAGACAACTACTAAATCACCATAATCTGGGCAAGAAAAAGCAAGAGAGGGAGTGAGAGAAAAATCCCGAAAAGGCTACATTATATGTGTGTGTGTGTATGTGTGGGGGGGAGAAACGACTCAATGCTTCCCAACAATTATCCCCTTTCTTTTTCTCTGTCAAATGTCTGAGTATTTCCCTTCCCTCCCTGCAGCTGCAGCCTCTTTTTAAGCACTCACACCCTTACCCCCTCTTTGTATATTTTAAGTGAAGCCGTGCCAATTGTTATTGTCATGACAGAAAAGAAACAAATGCCAAAAAGTATTTAAATGGTAGACAATACAATTACATCATCCTAAAATCAGAGCATGAAAGGGAAATAATTTAAGACTCATTGTGGAATTATACAATATGTGCGTCTCTGTCCTTTATTGTATGAATTTGTGCACGAAAAAAGCAAAGAGACCACAGATGACTGGTCTCTGAATGATGCTGTCAAAGAAAACAGACTCGTCTTTACAGTAATTGATTTGCTTTCTTTCTAACTTTCTTCTATTGTTCAGGCTTTGCCTTCTCATCTGCATCAGTATTCTATTCTTGCCGTCTTTTACTCAATTATTTTCAAATTATCACTCAGCCAGAGTCTGCAATGTATATAGTGCCAGTAATCTGCAGCTGGATGGGAGCAGTGTGTGTCTGCTGTTTGCATACATGATCTGTATGGTAATGTGTGCTTGTTGTAATTCTACCTTGACTTGTAGCTTGGCCTGTGCAATAGGACTCCTCCATGACGAAACAAACACCAAACTATCCATAGAACAACCCATGGACCTAAAACCACAAAAAAGATGTATTTAACCTTAGAATGCATACTTTTTCTATCTTGCATAAACCCACAAGCATTCAGTGTACCTGGCAGTTTCCTGTCTCAAAGCATTGAGGAAGGTGTCAGGGTGGAAGAGCTCAGACAGATCGAGGGTGTCCGATAGAAGAGCTTGTCTGCCTGCACGCTCCACCCAACTCTGGATACACAGAAATATAGAATAAAACAGCGACACAGATAATTGAAATATAGCAAATAACATAAAGCACCAAAAGATAACATATAATTCTGGCATAAAATTGCATCAGTTTCACACAAAAGTCAGGCAAAACATTTAGTGGTTCAATGAAAGATCATTTCAGTTTCAATTCAAGTGGGGAAATTTGACACAAAAAGATCCGTCTCTAAATATTAAAATACTTGCTTTTTCTTTTTTTCTTTTTTTTTTTACAAATAATACAAATGGTTGATTTTGTATTGTATTTGGCTCAACAAATATGCATAGAAAACATCGATCCCTGAGTGGAATGATTATAATTCCTATCCGAGTGAGTGCATATTTGTTAATGAGAGATAAAAGCTAAGCGTTAAAAACAGACAGAACAAAACACAAAGTTAAGTAAGTTAATAAGTTATCCAATAGAGTATTATCAACAAGCTGATAACATTGAAACCCCAACAGATATGTGCACACACACACACACACACACACACACACACACGCACACACACACACACACACACACACACGCTCCCATTTGAGCATGTGCATATATTGTACAGTATACTTGGACATATGCAGGAACATGCACGCAGAAACAGAGATGTGTATGTGCAAAGACATTAAAAAATCAACACTGTACACACTGTGTATATGTATGACTGGAGACAGACCCCTTCAAGCATTCTCCAATGATCATGAAGGCAGCCTCCTTCTGTGTCACTGCACAAACTACTTATTTTCGTCAAAGGCATAGCTCAGGACTAAACGCAATATATTTCACAATACAACTTATACCTATTTCTCCATTCTACGTTTTCCTTTTTTCTTTGGAAAATGTTGCAGAGTGGCTCAACAACTGATCTCACTGTCCTTTTTACTTACAGCCTTACAGCCATGCTTATCGTGATATACAGTACATAAGCCTGTATAGCTGCAGTGGCCAGATTTAGACCTTGAGTGTTGACCTAAGATTGATGTTTTGATGTTTTTTTTTAACATGTAGGCAGTTTTCTCTAAATCACCATATAAACTAGTGGATTTTGGAGGTCAGCTGAAGAAAATTGCTGACAAATGGAGGCAGAATGAGCAAACATCGATCCAATCTCTATTATAAATGGATTCCTTTTTAGAACAGCATCATCTCCACTGGCTTTAGAGATAAATTGGGATGAAAAAATATGCACCAATGCAAGCCCATGCCCACACACAGGGGCACGCACGCAGCACGCGCGCGCGCGGCACACACACACACACACACACACACACACACACACACACACACACACACACAGGAAGATATGCACCAATAATTTTGGGAATAAATAACACAGCGAGCCAGTGTGTGCTGTTATGCATAGTATTTGTGTGGCTATATGTGTGTCAGCATTTGAGGGTTTTCAAGGTCGTCCTGCTCGTCTGGGGTGCACTGCTGTGCTGTTAGCTCTTTATTCTTCAGCAGCTCCACACAGCAGCAGCTCTGGCCGTCTCCGCCTTTATTAGGCTGATTAGCTAACAGGACACAGACACACTGCTCACAGAGATATCACTCAGCACTGATGGGCAGGAAAAGACACTTAAGGACAGCACAGCCACCAGACAGACACATATGAAGACAGATGGACTGCAGGTAGACAGGGAGGCTAGCAGACAGAAAGAAATGAAAGATGGCACAGGCAGACAGGGAGACAGACTCTTAACATACAAACAGATGGGTAGGCAGGCAAGCTGGTCCGTAGACAAACAGACAGGCAGTGAAGCTCGCCCACATGAATAACGAAATGCATCAAATTCAAATAAAAATAAACATTTCTGAGCATGTGTGTGTGTGTGTATTCTAGTCTGCCAGAACATACTGAGGTAGACATACAGTCAGACACAGACAAAGCCCTCATTTCCTGGCACCAACCAAGGGCAGACACTTCCTGGAACCTCATCCTTTTATATTATAATCTGCTTTTATTTATGAAGAGCTTTTGAAAACAACATTCAAATTTTTCAGGCATGGATTTAGTCAACACATTGCCTCAATCAGTCATAAATAATAAGCCAAAAGGACTTAGTTTGGTGCTTGGTCCCTCAGCCAAAGGATTCTTGTCATGAGAGGAAACACCAGAATACACTGAAGGTCTGGGCCATTGTGGGAAGGAAAGTCTGAGGTGCAAAGTCCTTTTTAAATCGTTTGAAACTAAATTAATTAAAAAATGTCCTCTTGTAATATTTATCAAAACTGGAGGACAAGACTCCCAGTAGGATTTTTAAAAGCATGATGGATTTAAATGGATCCCTCAATCAGTATCCTCATGCTAATAAGGCGACTCTTAGGCCTCTTAAGTCTCACTCCTGTGAGAGAACAGAGGCTTCCAAGGGGCATCTGGGTTTTTTAATAACCAGTGAGGTCATCAGCAAATGCCTTGACTACCAGTTATTCCTGTGATAGTAGCAGGCCTGGGTGACTTTCAGTTCCGGTAGGAATAACTAAAAATAAAACCATGACTATCACTAGCCAGATTCAAAATTGTTCAGAAATATTAAATGATTATATGACAGAAGATGTTTTTTGAGATTCTCCAAAATTAAAATGTACCATCCTATATAGTCTATGGTACCATCACAGCTAAAGACGGTTGTAGGTTTTCTTGTCTTATGTGCATGAGTATACATGTACTGGTTTGTTAATTATTCTCTGTGCCTGTGGGAGAAAGGGAGCGAAACAGATAGACTGACAGAGAAAGAGAGTACAGTATGTCTCTTTGTGCAAACACATGCATGTGTTACCTGTGTGGCGAGAGCCTGTGTTACTACAGCTCTGAGGTACTGCATTGGCTCTTCTGGTCCCTCCCATTTATTCTGCCATGTTAAAGGACACTGAGGAAACAAGCATAGAAATGAAAAATGTCATAACTAATACATAACAAAAACAAGTGTCAACAAGAAGGTAAAGTAAACCATAATATTTTAGCTACGGACATTCTGCAATCAGTAAGCCTCGTGCTTCAGTCAGGCTACTGTGTGGACAGCTGAACATGCCTCTCTCTCACTTACTACACACGGGTGTCAACCCAGAGAGCCCCAGCCGCAGCATGCAGGAGGACTGCAGATTCACCGAGCTGTGTGTTAAAGACATTCTTCATGGGGAAGTACCAAATGTCAGCCCAAAAAGTTGCTAGAATTGTCCCTTTGCTATTTTTTAAAAAATAAAATCTTTAAAGTAACTAAATTGTGGGATACCCTAATGGCCTATTGGTGTATCACAACGTCCCCATCCCTCTGTTGCATTTTGTCTCCCTCTCTCTCCATCACTTTAGACTACCACAGTCACTACACTGTGCAAAAGACAGATAAACCCAAACTAAGTAATTAAAGGGCATACACTCTAATCGGCTGACAATGTGATCTGGCTAAAACAAAATTTGGCTAAAGCATAATCTATGTCCATGTTTTCTGCCATGTCAGTGGTGACATTACCTTCTAAACTTCTGATATCTAAGGGTTAGAGTTGGCACATACCCAGATGAGTGCTTGTTTTACTTGTGACTTACAGTATTAAACTGAAATCCACCCCAAACGTCACAGTGACAAAAGACTCAAAATATTGCTGTCTGTAAAGGTGACTGTATTCTTATAGCGCTTTTCTAGTCTTAACGACTGCTTAACAACTACTTCTACAACAATAACAAGGACCTTTTGACCTACTAAGTAGTTTTAGTTGCCTAACCTTAACCCTTTGTTAACCAAAGACGTGGCAGATTCCAAAACACTTATATGTGTAGTTTTGAAATGCTGAAAGGGTTAATTTTTGGAAGGCAATGACTAATGCCATATTTGTGTGTGGGTAGCAAAAGAAAAATTGCCTCAGGAGACAACAGTTAACTCTGAATCGGGTAGTCCATGGCAGTCCATGTTGCTTAAACTGTTAAACAGAGATCAAAGTACTGCTTGACACACACGCACACATATGCACAGTGGAAAATTGAGGATTAAGAATTTGATATCATTCAAGCTATGAAGTCATAATGTAACTAAAAGGGACCTTGCATGCCACTCAGCTGCAAGTCAACCATTCAGTTACTCTCCTGCTGTGTGTGTGTGTGTGTGTGTGT
>NC_045735.1:22788275-22788912 GCF_008692095.1 Etheostoma spectabile | reverse complement strand
GTGTGTGTGTGTGTGTGTGTGTGCGTTTGTAACACTGAAGTGTGTGAGGAGAAAAGCACACAGACTTAAGTTATGTCACTGAAATTTGCAAAGATTTGTTCATATTTTCCAATCAGTGGTAATGTCGTCAGAAAACAAATATTCTTCCAAAGCTATGGCACCTACTGAAAGCATACCCGAGCATACATTAAAATATATTTATTTAATCATTTTCAGCGGCATTTAGTGAAAATTAAAAATCTACAGGCCTAGTACACGTTTGTTTGATACTAAAGATTGTTTAACCTTAAAGTGCTCATCTTATACTTTTTGGCTTTTCCTCTTTCCTGTATTGTGTTATATATCTTTTTTGTGCATGTTACAGGTTTACAAAGGGAAAAAAAACAAAATCCACCCCAAAGGAACTTACCATCTCCAACAGAAAATACTGTTTAAAAACTGCTCCAAACAGCTCTATTGTAGTCCAGCCTTTACTTCCATGACGAACGTACGTCACTTTGTAACACAGGTTATGATGCTCGCTTAGCTGCTAGCATGGCACGCCCTCATACTCTGCTTCTGACTAGGCCGTAGTCCTTTTGTAGCTACTGAACATTGAACAGAAAAATTATCCCTCACTCTGTAGCTAAAAGAGAGA
>NC_045735.1:22782623-22788265 GCF_008692095.1 Etheostoma spectabile | reverse complement strand
CTCAACACACAGGGTGAAAAGAGGAGCTGCAGCAAATGTGCAGTACAACAAAAATATAGTGTTTTTTTTTTTAAATTAAACCATGTAAACCTATTCTGATACAACCTCTAAATACAATTATGAAATTGAAAATTAGCATAATATGAGGACTTTAAATCAAAAAGCCATCTCTGCATCAGTCCTAATGTCTTGTGGTGATATTTAGGGCCCGAGCGCCGACAGGCGGCGAAGGCCCTATTGGAACTGAAGGAATTATTATTCTTTATTAGGGCCCGAGCGCCGACAGGCGGCGAAGGCCCTATTGGAACTGAAGGAATTATTATTAGGGCCCGAGCGCCGACAGGCGGCGAAGGCCCTATTGAACTGAAGGAATTATTAGGGCCCGAGCGCCGACAGCGGCGAAGGCCCTATTGGAACTGAGAGAATTATTATTAGGCCCGAGCGCCGACAGGCGGCGAAGCCCCATTGAACTGAAGAATTATTATTATTATATTTTATTAGGGCCCGAGCGCCGACAGGCGGCGAAGGCCCTATTGGAACTGAAGGAATTATTATTATTTTATTATTAGGGCCCGAGCGCCGACAGGCGGCGAAGGCCCTATTGGAACTGAAGGAATTATTAGGGCCCGAGCGCCGACAGGCGGCGAAGGCCCTATTGGAACTGAAGGATTATTAGGGCCCGAGCGCCGACAGGCGGCGAAGGCCCTATTGGAACTGAAGGAATTATTATTAGGGCCCGAGCGCCGACAGGCGGCGAAGGCCCTATTGGAACTGAAGGAATTATTATTATTCTTTCTTTCTTTCTTTTATCCGCAATGAATTGCCTTTTTGGAGGACTTATCATATTCAAAAACTCACCAAATTTGGCGGTCGCATCAGGTCTGGTGAAAATTTACGTATTTTAATGGTTTCGGGAATAGGCGCACAAAAATGGCTCGCTAGCGCCACCTACAATATTACGAAAATTCAGCCCCTGCACTACTTTATCGTAGCCTCACGAAACTTGGTACACATATGTATCATGGCAGGGCGGACATAAAACTCCATGTAGCCCCCCCCTAAACCCAACAGGATGTCCGCCATTTTGTTTTGACGTGCGAAATTCTGCGATTTTGCCATTTCCACATGTCGTACTTTAACAAACTCCTCCTAGAGCTTTCGTCCGATCAGCTTCAAACTTGGTGTTTGTCATCTTAACTGTTACGCTGAAAAGTTATTAAAAGAAAAACTTTTCGTCATAGGCGTGGCCGTGGCGGGCGGCCATTTTGTGCATTCGCCACCGAAACAGAGTGGGTGTACTTGAGCGTACGTTGTCCGATTAGCTCGAAACTTTCCACGATTCATCAGAGTCCGCCCCTGACGACATCTACACACCGCTATTGGCTCAAAGTCAGCGCCCCCTAGTGGCACAGGAGTAGCCTAAAAACAAGTGTGCATACTTTAACAACTCCTCCTGAGAGATTTCATCCGATCATCTTCAAACTTTGTGTATATCATACTAAGATGTTACCGATGAAAAGTTATTAAAAGAAAAACTTTTCGACAACGTGTGGGCTTGGCATGGCGGCCATTTTGGGTGTTTAGCGATGAAGATGAAATTGGCTGTAACTCAGTGTACGTTGTCGTTCTTCTGCTTGAAATTTCCCACAACCACCAAAGTCCAGGCCTGGGACACCTACAGGCCAATATGGACTTTTGGAGATAGCGCCACCATCTGGCAACAGGAAATATGCCGTCGTGACAGGAAGTGATTGTAACTTGAGTGTACATTGTCCAATTGCTTGAAACTTTTCAGGATTCATCAGAGTCCCCCCTGACGACATCTACATGCCGACTTCGCTCAAAGTCATAGCGCCCCCTAGTGGCAACAGGAGTAGTTCTAAGACAAGTTGCTATACTTTAACGAACTCCTCCTAAGATTTCATCAGATCGACTTAAATTCTCTGAGTCTATCTAAGATGTTGAAGATGAAAAGTTATAAAAGAAAAACTTTTCGTTAAACGGTGTGGGCGTGGCATGGCGGCCATTTTGAGTGTTTAGCGATGAAGATGAAATTGCTGTAACTACAGTGTCCGTTGTCTACTGCTTGAAATTTCCCACAAACACCAAGAGTCCAGGCCTGAAGACACCTACAGGCCATATGACTTTTGGAGATAGCGCCACCACCTGCCAACAGAAATAAGCCTATATGACAAACATCATCCGATTTACATGAAACTTGAACGTGTGGTCTCATGTGATAGTGAGGAGGCCCCTATATTATGACCACGCCCAGTCACCCGGCCACGCCCCCTTTCTAACATTTGAACCGTTTTACGTAGATACTTAAAAGAGTTGTCATTGAAGTCAGACAGACTTTTCCTTTTATTGGTGATGTTTGACCCGCCCCCTATGATGCGGCGCACGCCCCCTTTCCCAGAAAGAGCTGTATGACGTATAGGCTTGTGGAGGTATCAATGAACTCAGCAGAGACTTCCTTTTTTATTGTGGATTTTGACCCGCCCCCTAATATCGCCAGCCCCCTTTCCCAGATAGGAGCTGTATGACGTATAGGATTTGTGTGAGTATCAAAGAACTCCGCAGAGACTTCCTTTTTTAGTGGTGATGTTTGACCCCCCCCCTATGATGCGGCCACGCCCCCTTTCCCAGATAATGAGCTGTTGGACGTATAGGCTTGTGTAAGGTATCAATGAACTCAGCAGAGACTATTCCTTTTTTATTGGTGATGTTTGACACCCCCTTATGATGCGGCCACGCCCCCTCCCACAGATATGAGTTGATGACGTATACTCGTGTAAGGTATCAATGAACTCAGCAGGGACTCCTTTTTTTATTGGTGACGTTTGACCCGCCCAATATGATGCGGCCACGCCCCCTTTCACAGATAATGACTTGTATGACGTATAGGCTTGTGTGAGTATCAATGAACTCAGCAGAGGAGTTCACTTTTCATGGGCGACGATTTTCACGTATGAGTGATGCTTTATTGCGGCGTCCGCAAGAGAGGCGTCCGCCAGTAACCCCGACTGGCGCGGGTTCGAGGGCCCTCCATCGCTGCTTGCAGCTTTAATTTTCTTTATTATATTATTTTTATTATTTTCCGCCAAATGAATTGCCTTTTTGAGGACTTATCATATTCAAAAACTCACCAATTTGGCGTCCGCATCAGTCTGGTGAAAATTTACGTATTTTAATGGTTTCGGGAAGGCGCACACAAATATGGCTCGCTAGCGCCACCTACAACTATTACAAATTCAGCCCCTGCACTGCGTTTATCGTAGACTCCGAACTTGTACACATATGTAGCATGGCAGGGCGGACATAAACTCCATGTAGCCCCCAAACCCAACAGGAAGTCGCCATTTTGTTTTGAACGTGCAAATTATTGCATTTTGCCCATTTCCACATGTCGTACTTTAACGAACTCCTTCAGAGCTTTCGTCCGATTCCACTTCAACTTCGTGTGTGTCATCGTAACATGTTAACGATGAAAAGTTATTAAAGAAAACTTTTCGTCATAGGGCGTGCCGTGGCGGGGAGGCCAATTTTGTGCGATTCGCCCCGAAACAGGAAGTGGGTGTAACTTGAGCGTACGTTGTCCGATTTGCTCGAAACTTTTCACGATTCATCAGAAGTCCCGCCCCCTGACGACATCTACATGCCGCTATGGCTCAAAGTCATAGCGCCCCCTAGTGGCAACAGAAGTACGCCTAATAAGACAAGGTGTCACACTTTAAACGAACTCCTCCTAGAGATTTCATCCCATCAACCTTCAACTTGGTGTGTATCATCCTAAATGTTACCGATGAAAAGTTTTAAAAGAAAAACTTTTCGTCATACGGTGTGGCGTGGCATAGGCGGCCATCTTGAGTGTTTAGCATGAAGATGAAATTGGCTGTAACTACCGTGTACGTGTCGTATCTGCTTATTCTTGAAATTTCCCACAAACACCAGGTCCAGCCTGAGGACACCTACAGGCCAATATGTACTTTGGAGATAGCGCCACCATCTGGCAACAAAATATGCCTTATATACAACATCATCCGATTATCATGAAACTAGAATGTGTGGTCTACATGTGATACTGAGGCAGGCCCCTATATTATGACCACGCCCGTCACTCAGTACCACGCGCCACTTTCATACATCATTTGAAACCGAAATAGGTACAAGGCTTGTGTGAGGTATCATTGAACTCAGCAGAGAGTTCCTTTTATTTTAAGTTTGACTATGCCGCCCCCTCTATGTGCGGCCAGCCGCCCTTTCCGGATATATACTGTATACTATAGTGTCGTGTGAGGGTAATCAGATCTTGACTCAGCAGAGACTTCCTTTTTGATTGGTGATGTTTGACCCGCCCCCCTATGATGCGGCCACGCCCCCTTTCCCAGAAGGAGGCTGTATGACTATAGCTTGTGTAAGATATCAATGAACTCAGCAGAGACTTCCTTTTTATTGGTGATGTCTGACACGCACCCCTTAGTGATGCGGCCACGCCCCTTTCACAGATAATGACCTGTATGATATAGGCTTGTGAGGTATCAATGACCATCACCAGGGAATTCCTTTTCATGAGCGACAATTTTCAGCGTACGAGTGACGCGCAATGCGCGGTCGCAAGGAGAGGCGTCCGCCAGTAACCCCGACTGGCGCGGGTTAGCGAGGGCCCTCCATCGCTGCTTGCAGCTTAATTATTATTATTATTATTTCCGTCAAATGAATTGCCTTTTTGGAGGACTTATCATATTCAAAAACTCACCAATTTGGCGGTCGCATCAAGTCTGGTGAAAATTTACGGATTAATGGTTGGGGGAATAGGCGCCAAAAATGCTCACTAGCGCCACCTACAATATTACGAAAAATCAGCCCCTGCACTACGTTTAACGTTCGAGTCACGAAACTTGGTAACCATATGGTATCATGCAGGGGACATAAAACTCCATGGTAGCCCCCCCCTAAACCAAACAGGAAGTCCGCCATTTTGTTTGAATGTGCGAAATTAGTGCGATTTTGCCCATTTACACATGTCGTACTTTAACGAAACTCCTCCTAGAGCTTTCGTCCGATCATCTTCAAACTTGGTGTGTGTCATCGTAACATGTTAACGATGAAAAGTTATTAAAAGAAAAACTTTTCGTCATAGGGCGTGGCCGTGGCGGGGCGGCCTTTTGGGCGATTCGCCACCGAAACAGGAAGTGGGTGTAACTCGAGCGTACGTTGTCCGATAGCTCGAAACTTTTCACGATTCATCAGAGTCCGCCCCTGACGACATCTACACGCCGCTATTGGCTCAAAGTCATAGCGCCCCCTAGTGGCAACAGGAAGTAGGCCTAAAAGACAAGGTGCTATACTTTAACGAACTCCTCCTAGAGATTTCATCCGATCATCTTCAAACTTGGTCCGGCTCATCGTAAGATGTTGACGACGAAAAGTTATTAAAAGAAAAACTTTTCGTCATACGGGTGGGGCGGGGCATGGCGGCCATTTTGGGGTTTAGCGATGAAGATGAAATTGGCTGAACTACAGTGTACGGTGTCGTATCTGCTTGAAATTTCCCACAATCACCAAGAGTCCAGGCCTGAGGGACACCTACAGGCCAATATGGAGTTTTGGAGATAGCGCCACCATCTGGCAACAGGAAA